>NC_064808.1:5762033-5880613 GCF_023721935.1 Panthera uncia | reverse complement strand
TCCCGCTCGTGCCTATGGCGTGGAGCACCAGAGTGGAGGCCAGGGGAGCTGAAGGGAAGCACGGGACCCTAACCCACCCTCCATGTGGCACACCATGCCTTAGTGACCAGGCCAGGTACTGCCAGGGACCCTGGGCCACGTCCGATTCCAAAGAGCTCAAGCCTCACCAACCTTCATCCATCCTCTCCATAAAGGGCACCCTCCCCATCCCCTCTTCCCATACTGCCCCAGCTGCTCTCCCCTTCCCCTACCTGCATTGGCTCCCTTTCTTCCCATGTGAATAAGCTCCTCTATTCTCTGTCCTTCTCACACAATAGTTTCTTCTCCTTGTGCAGTGAAGGAGCTTGGCTTTCCCCTGAGAGCATGCTTCTCTGCAGTCATTTCTGCCAGAAGCTGGCTCTTGGCCACACCTCCAACCCCCTTCCAAACCAAGCTCCGCCTCTGGGGTGCACCTGACCCCATGCCAGCCTTCACCTTCTCTACTGCTGTCAGCACTCACCTTCCTAGTCTCTCTCCCTCTATCTTGCTCCCCATCCTAGAAGTGTTCAGCATCCATGTGGCCAGCTGGCCCCAGCCTCTGACCTTACACCCTTGAGCAGTTTCTGTGACCTTCACCTCAGTGGCAGCCACTCACTCTCAGGACAGGAGCTGGGATCTGCCCCACCTTGGACATCTCAGATGCTGCTTCCTTCCCACTGCCTCTGCTATTCTCAAGTCCCCTACCTCGCCTTCTTTCGCAGGGGCCCACAAACATCTCTCCTTCCTCCTCACCGGTCTGGCAGGCCATGCCCGCCTCTGGGTCTCCAGATCCTGGGTGCTGAGAGGGGTGCAGGCAGCTGCCAGACTGTGTACCCTGGGCCACAGCCACTCCCTCTGGCCTCTGGACCCGCCCCATCCTCAGTGTGGCCGAGGCCACCCTCCCCCACCTCCCAAGCCTGGACTTTTGGAAAGCCCCTAGACAGCTCCCATGCCCTTGGGCAGTCCCAAACCTCTACTGGTCATTACAAGTCCCCTACTGGACTCAGGCTCTTCACTGTACATGAGAGAATTGAGAGGAATCTCTTTTAACCTCCTGCAAATCATTATAGCCGTTCCCCTCTGGCTCCCATTAGGGCAAGAGATGTCCCTTTCCCTGTCCATGGCCCCTCCCCCAGCTGCCCTTGTCATCCCCTCACCCATTTTCATGGCATCTCCTCAGCCTACAACCCTACACCCCATTCTGGTCGCCCCAGGTCTCGCTCTTCCTCACTTGCTAGCTGCCACCTCCTAACCCCCTCATGCCACAGAAACCACCCTAACAAGGTCACCGGGAGCTTTCTCATCTTACCACTTAGTTCTTATTTTACAAGAACCTCTCTGTTGCATTTGCTTTATCCCCCTCTGCCCTGGGAGCCTCTCCTCCCCCAGTTTCTCAGCTGGTGCTCCTTGGGCCTCCGTCCAGCCCTCCTCCCCATCTCCAACTCCTAGACCCCTGCCTTCCGCTGATGTGGTATTGCCCACAAGGCTCTGTGAGGCTCCCCTCACTGGACCCACCCCCCTTGGCTGAGCAGACGCACCCTAAGGCTCCACGGACCCCGACGTCCACAGTTCTAGGAGTGTGTGTGTTGGGGGGGGGGGGGTGTTTGGCCCAAGGCTTCCACCCTGTATGGCCCACCTTCTGCTGTCATTTCCAGCCCAGAGGCCCGCAGAAACCACCCACTCAACTTGTCCAGCATGAAACTTGGGTGTCTCCCTTCTCAAATATGCACCACGTCTAGAGACCCTATCCCAGTGAACAGCACCACCCGCAGAGTCACCCAGACCAGACACCTGGAGGGTTCCTTGTTCCCCTCCCCCACCCCCACCTGGGCATACAGTTAACAAGCCCCCCGGGGAATCTGCTTTAATATTTCTCTAATATCACATCATCTCATGACCATCCTGAGGCAACTTCTCTCATCACATCCACCACTATCTGTGTCCTGAGCCATCAGAAGACCTCCAGCTACTCTCCACACCCAGCATCAGGAAACTTTCTAAAGCAAATGGTGAATCTTGTCCCCCTTCCCCTTAAAATGCTTCAGGTGCCTTATAGCGCCCTCAGGACGAAGCTTAACCTCCTGGGCAGGGCTTAGAGGGGCCTTCCAGGGGCTGAGGCCCAGGGCCTCGGGTCCTGCCCCTCACCAGCCAGCCTCAGCCCCCACTCTCTGCTTCTACCTTAGTTCCCTGCACATGCAGTGCTGTTTTTCACCTCTGCGTCCGCTGGTGCTGACTTCCTTTGCTTGGCTAATTTCGGTTGGTTCTTTAAGACAATTCAGGTCTCCCCTCCTCCCAGCCCTGCACCCAAATTCCATCCAGGCCCACGGCCTTGCACTCTCCAGACTTCTTGGTGCATGAGAAACATTAGTGCAAGGGCGCCTGGGTGGCTGTCGGTTAGGTTAAGTGACCGACTGACTTTTGGTTTCCGCTCAGGTCATGATCTTCCGGTCGTAGGATGGACTCCACACTGAGTGTGCAGTCTGCTTAAGATCCTCTCTCTCTTTCTCCCTCTGCCCCTCTCCCCTCTCTCTAAAAAAAGGAAAAGAAACAGTGCAGAGGGACTACTAACGCCCCTCCCCCGTTCTTTTATAGGTTTTTCTTTTCTTTAAATTTAAGGAACCTGCTTTGCAAAAGCAGCTAGAGCCTTGCCTGCTAAGACCCTCCCTACACAGAAATCCTGGTGGTCTTCCCATGGGCTAGGTTCGCTGAGAAAATGAGTGACTAGATGCGTGAACTGGAGGGTGCATTATCTATCTCCTGCCCACTGTGGGACAGACTCGGTCCCCAGTTTGCGCGCGGCGTGGGTGCGGGGGGCGTTGACTGGCAGGGCTGGGGCTCACCCAGGCAACTGCGGCCATCCGGCGCAGGCGCGTAGCCCTGGGCGCACGTGCAGCGGAAGGAGCCTGGGAGGTTCTCGCACCAGCCCGGTGAGCAGGGGCTGCCCTCGGCGCACTCGTTCACGTCTGCGGCAGAGAAGACTCACCTCGGTCGCCACCCCACTGGGCCTGGCACTGTGTCGGGGTGGGGGTCTCCCCCGCCCAGTATGGGGGGCGCCGCCTGCGACGCGACTCTCACGAACATAAGCCCTGCCCCTGCCCTAACCGGACCCCGAAACTGCCCGGTCGCGGGGGACCCCTCTCGGATGGGCCCCGCCCATTTGCCTTCGAACCCGCCCGTCCGGCATCTAGGCCCCGCCCTCACCGCGGCAGGCCCCGCCCCCCTGGCTGCGGTAGCCGGGCTGACAGGCAATGCACTTGAAGCTCCCGGGTTTGTTCTCGCATTTGCCATCCGGACAGGAGCTAGGGTCTCGGCACTCGTCGATGTCTGCGTGGGTGAGGCGAGAAGGAGGCAGACCCATTTGGGGACATCGTGCCCGACCAGGCCCTCAGTATCCTTGGCAGGACCTCCCTCCGTCACGGATCAACGGGGCCCCCTGGGACCTCAGGGCTCCCGCACCCCAACCTCTGAGGGGCCCAGAGCTGGAGTCCAGGCCCCCTGCCCCCACGCCAGGCCGAGGGACAGCGGAGGACCCCCTGTCGGCCCGGATGGGGTCTTCCCCCACCTTCGCACACGGGCGGTCGTGAGGCTTTGAGCCGGTAGCCGGGGTAACAGTTGCACTTGTAGTGACCCGGGAAGTTGAGGCAGAAGCCGCCGTCGCCGCACAGGTGGGGCTTGGCGCACTCGTTCAGGTCTGCGCGGGAGGAAGAGGGCGCGAGGGGGGCGCCAGGGGCGGCAGAGGCGGTTACGCGGCGGTCGGGACGAGGGCCCCCCATCCCCCCAGCCTCCGCGCCGCCCCGGCCGGGCCGCGCTCACCCACGCACGAGCGCCCCCCGGCGCCCACGTGCAGGCGGTAGCCGCGGTTGCAGTGGCAGTTGTAGGAGCCGCCCGTGTTCATGCAGATGCCCCTCCCGGCGCCGCACGGCTCCGCCTCGCACTCGTTCACGTCTGGGGAGGACGCGCGGGCGGCGAGACGTCAGAGGGATATGGGGACCCGAGGCCGCCCCCGGGCCGCCCGCCCGGCCGCCCGCGCTCACCCACGCAGTAGCGGTGCTGCGGGTGCGACCGGTAGCCCGGATTGCAATGGCAGGAGTAGTCCGAGGGGCCCGGGACGCACTCGCCGTGGCCACAGATGTTCTGGTTCAGTCGGCACTCGTCTGTCTCTGGCGGGGGGGCGGGGAGGGGGGGAGATGACGGGGGGGGGGGGAGCATGGGGCTGAGCAGGAAGCACTCACTTTCTGCCACGTTCCCCGGGCGGACCTCCATACCCCATTCTTAATAACCCAGATACCTGAGAGCCTGGTCACACCATGACCTCAGGCCCCTGTACACTCATACGCCAATCCTAGGATTTCCTATACCTCTATCCCAGATCACCCCAGCATCACGACCCCAGATAGCAACCCCGGGTCCCCGACATCCCTCTCCTCAACTCCAGGATCCCTGATATTTCTATTTCTACTCACTATATTCTGTCTCCCCCTCACCCCAAACCCGATCACATCCCCTCAGGGCCTCAGTCATCCCAATGCCCCTACCCAAGGGGCTCTAAGACCCTCCCCTCCAGTCACCTCAATATTTAAAATCCCGCAGCATTTGTTACTCCCATATCCTCTAGCCCAGTGACCCCAACACCCTTGCCTTAGGGACCCGGGTCCCCCATTCCAGAATGGTTGATTTCCTCCCCTTCCCAAGGCAGGCAGGAGCTCCTTCCTGGGAATCTGGCTTGCCCCTTGGTGGATATGTAGGCAGTCAGATCCAGAAACCCCCTTCACTTTCTTTGTCAACAGTCTCACTGAGCTCCCTCACTCCCCCTCTCCCTTCCCCCCCACCTGCAGCCCAGGCCTTGACCCTGAACCCTGCCCCACCCAAACACACCTGGTGAGCTGCTCTTTTTGCCTAGAGTACCTCTCCCTACACCTAATACCCTCTCCTCTGAGAAGCCTCCCCAGATGCCTCTTCCCCCACATTCCCACAACCCCCAGGGCTGTCACTGCATTGTCCTAGCCTGTACAGGCCTCCTGGGCAGCCACCTTCTGCCTGAGCCATCACTCCCCCCTCCCCCAGCCCATCTAGCCTCCTAGATTTCAATGGGGCCGGTGGCTCCTTGTAGCTTTGGAGTCCACACAGACTTGGGCTTGAACCTGGCTCAGATGTGTGATCTGAGGGCAAGATACTGAACCTGAGCGTCTGTTTTCTCATCTGGAAGATGAAGCTACCAGTGTTCACTTTCAGAGTATGAGAAAGTTAAGTGATGTTTAGTACGTAAAACTCCCCGGTCGGTGCCTGGCACAAGGCAATTGCTCAGCCATAGCTAGCAATTATCATGATGCCCCAAACCCTACAGACACTTCCCACAGCCTTTGGGATCAAACCCAAGCCTCTGAACAAGGCTCCACGCGTCGGCCCTCCCTTGGTTCAGAAACACGGGGCTGTGTGGTTTTCCCTCCTCCACCAGTGTTTCCATGTCTCCGTGCCTTTGCCTAAACTTCACTTGGAGTGTCCCGTTTTCCCAACCTGCACACCCATTTCTTCCCCACTTCTTCTCCTTAATTTCCAACACTCTTTAAAGCCCTGCTAGCCTTCTCTCATTGCCACCCTACATATTGTCATAATCCCCAGACTTCTTCTCTGATTTACTTTTTCATGGCATTTATGAGACATCCTGGATTTTTAGTTACTGATCTGTTTTCTGTTTACTGTGCAAGAACAGGGAATTTTTGTCTTTTGCTTACTACTGTATCCCCAGCACCTAAACCGTGTCTGGCACATAACAGGTACTCAGTAAGTATTTGTTGAATGAATGAATAAGTACCGTCAGACTGGGCTGACCACCACAATACCCGGATCCTTCAAGGTTGCACACCAAGGCTTCCCCAGAGCCCAGCCCAGGGCCAGGCACACAGGAAGCCTGGGTGGAGGGTTCGTGCTCAGGAATGATGGGGGGAGGGGGCGGTAAGGGAGGACTGAAATTAAGCCAGGGACCTGGCCTCTCCAGGACATAGCCTACGTGGGCAGGTCTTACCTGTGACCTGGGTAGGAGCAATCTCCACTGCACTGCGGGAAGGGGGCAGGTCTGGCAGGAACCAACGCACGGTGGGAGGCGAGGGCCTGGAGATCAACTCTGTAGGTGACAGTGTTCGCCGTCAGGGGGTGTGGAGGATGGGAGAGCCGCCCCTCTCCAGGCAGGCCAGTGGCTGGGACTTCACACCCATCTTCACTATCCCCGGATGGCTAAGCTGTCAACCACCCCCCAGTGACAGTCCTTGAGGACTGGTTCCTCCAGCACCGCCCAGCTCACCAGGGTAGGGCCTGGCAGGAGATGTGGTGGCGGTCAGGTGGCTCTGCTGTGCCGACTGTTCCTCCATCACTGGCTGTGAGTGACAGCAGCATGAGCCCTCTGTCTCCTTGGCTTCCCCGCTCCTCCCACCTGGGCTCTCATACTCACTGAGTCCGTGCTCACCCCTAAAAGGGAAGAAGATGGGGCCATTAGCGCAGGGCTGGGAAAAGAGAGTTAAGACTGGGATTGGCAGTTGGTATTTGTGGTTAGGGTCTCTAAGAGTTCAGCAGTCATGTCTCTGGGTCAGGTGTCAAGAGTTAGATCCTGGAGTCAGGGGGCGTTTGCATCACGGGTCAGGGGAACGGGTATGGGGAGCGATGGTTGGTCAAGGTCCTTGGGTTATCGAGAAAGACTCAGGAGGTTACAGCTAGGGCCAAATCCTTGGGTCAGGAGACAGAAGGTCAGATCTAGGGACAGCATTCGGACTGGATCAGTGCCCTGGTTTGGAAATCAAAGGGGTTCCAGGGTCAGAGGAATAGATCCGGAGGGCAATGGGTGGTCAGATCCTGTCCATCAGGGGGTTAAATCCTGGGGTGACAACCTTGGTTCGGGACGAGAGGGTCGATTCTGGGGGTCAGTGATGAGGTCAAGGATGAGGAGCTAGGGGTTAGACTCTGAGGTCACATCTGTGGATGGGGAGCCAGGGGATCGAGTCTTAAGGCATTCATCATCTGTCAGGGAACAGAAAGGCTCAGGCCAGACCTCGTTCTTCCTCCGCGTCCTCAGGTGGCGGTGCCCGGCTGGGGCTCTCAGGATGCTGCTGGGGCTTGGGTGGCCCGTCAGGGTGCAGGAAAAGGGAAAAATCACTTTCGCCTTGAATGGTGAGGGTCTGGTGGGAAGTGAGGATGTGGTACCCCTTCCCAGCTGGACAGATCTCCTTGAAGGCAGCTGCGGCCAGAGGGAGGGGCAGAGAAGTGAGTGTTTCCTGGACGGGCACAGAGACGGCCCCTTCGCCCCGCATGCCCCAGGCTCACCAGTGCCATCAGCCGGGCAGCGCTGGCACCTCGCGCCCCAGGCCTTGCCCACGCTGCAGCAGCAGAGCTGGCGGGTGAGGCGCGTGGTCAGCGGGTGCTGGCACTGGTGCTCGGGGCTCACCAGGCGGAAGCACAGGCTCTTCTCCTCTGGCTTGTCCGCTGCGGGGGCCAGTGGCAGGCATGGTCACCTGGGCCTGATCGCCGCCCATGTCCCTCTTCCAAGCTGCTCCAGGCCTTGCCTCTCTGGCCCAGACAACCCTTGATCCTCCTGTGGCCTCTGACCTCAGGTGACCCCGAACTCACGTGATCCCCGAACCCGTGTTTCTCTGACCTCATGTGACCCCTGAAATCTCTGTGACCGCTGGCCCCACTGACCCCTGATTCTAGTTGCTGTATGTAGGGCTTTATCCCTCCTACCCACCAAGACCATGATCTCCTACAACCCTCACTCTATATAGTCCCTGACCCCATGTGACCTCTGACCAGATCTCAAGTGACTCCTGACCCCACTTATCCCTGATCCTATCGGCTCGGGGCCTCGATCCTCCTGCAATCAACCCTTGACCACACGGTGACCTCTGGGACCTCTCTGATCCTTGCCGCTTGCTGCTTGGAGGTCCATGCCTGTGACTTCCCAGGGACCTGAGCCCCCCCATTCTCACCAATGCACTGCGTTCGGGAGGGGCCCAAGCTATGGCCAGGTGGGCAGACGCAGCGATAGGAGCCGGGGTTGTTGAGGCAGTCACCATGGCGACACATGCCGGGCATCGCGCACTCGTTGATGTCTGTGGTAAGCAGGAATGTGATCCCTCTAGTCTGGGGCCATAGGGTGACAGCAAGCTACTCCGAACACCTCAGGGTCCTGCCCCAGCCCCGCCTGCTCCCTCAGTCACCTGGGGGCCTCCCCCAGTGACAACTGGCTTGCCCCTCCAGCCCACAGAATCTCCTGGCTGGCCGTACCCTGGCAATGGGTGCTGTTGAGTCTCTTGTAGCCCTGAGGGCAGTCAGCGCCCACCTCCCCACGTACAGGTCCTGGTTTCTGCACCCCTGTGTCTGCAGAGAGAGGAGACGGTGGCAGGGGAGGACACTGGGGGTCCTGCAGGGGAGGGGGGAAAGGAGGGCCATGGGGAGGAGCAGAGTGGGATGGGTGAGAGGAATCTGGAGGGCAGGGAGAGGCTCGGGCGGCACCGGCTGGGTCCTCTCCTGCAGGGGAGGAAGAGGTATGCAGAGGTCCACCCTGCAGTGATGGGGATCCCGGAGCCCAGGCACTCACACTGTAGCTGGGGGCACTTATGACACTTGCTCTGGCCCCACGCGGTGCCGATGCTCCCACAGCAGTCTTCCTGCTTGGTGAGGCCGGGGAGGGGGTTGCTGCCGCACTAGGGGAAGTTGGGACTGGGGTCACAGGGCGCCCAGCCCCACCCAGCCTCCCTCCCCAGGCCCTTTTCCTCCCTTCTCGGCCCGTGGGCCCCCGTTTTGTGCAATCCCCGTTTAGTTGGGACAGGACAACCCTGGGAGACCGAAGGTCCGGTCCAGCTGGACTGTGGATTCACTCACAGGCTGCTTGGGCAGTGTGTCCTGGAAGCAGCGGCCCAAGGGCTTCTGGGTGGGTGGCCGGGGGTGCTGGGGCTTGGGGTGCGGCAGCAGGTGCTGCGAGGGGGCTGGGCCCTCGGCGTTCGGCCCCTCGATGCGGTGAACTTGGACCGAGGCATCGGGAGGATGGTGCACGCGCACGTTCACCACGGGGGGCGGGGCCTGCACTGGGGGGGGGGCGGGGCACGGTGGCTTCAGGGCTGCCCCGCACCACCGGTTGCGGGTGCGGTCGCTCATTCCGGTCCCGCCACCCTAGTGTCCGCCCACTTCGGCCACCCCGGGTCTGCCCGTGGTCCGGTACCTTCCGCTGAGATCTGTCCTGGCCCGAGGGGCACCAGGAAGGCTGCATGCTGGGCAGGGGGCCCCTCCCCGGGCCCGGGCGGATCAGCGATCACCTGGACCGCGTAGATGGCATGCTTGCTGGCTACAGACTCGCTTTCTGGAGCCAGGGGCGGAAGCGCGCCTGTTGACAGGGCCCCGGCCCGGCCAAGCCCGGGGCCTGCGCCGCCGGTGACCCCGCCAGCTCCTCCAGCGGGCACCTGGCAGAAGCGACCGGTGAAGTCCGGGGGACACAGGCACTGGTTTCGGGAGGAACACTGGCCGCCGTTCATGCAGGGCAGAGGGCACACCACTGGGGAGGGGAGGTGGATCAGGAACCGGGCCCACCGGCCCTCCCAGCCCCCAGGTCTGCTCCCTCACCCACAGCCTGCCTCTTTCCCCTCCTCCCTACTTCCTTGCCACCCACTGGCCCTGTCCTTGAGAAGCTGGCTTTCGGAACACATAGAAACTGCCCTATAGGTCTTCCAACATCCTACTACCCACGTTGGCTTCTGGAGTCTTAAGTCCTGTACTTAAATCCTAGCTAGGAGGCCACGTGCCAGCTGTGTGGCCCTGAGCCCCGTGCCTCAGTGTCCTCGTCTGTAGGGATGTTTGTTGTGTCTCTGAAATGAGGTCACGCCTGTACAAACACTCAGTGCCATGCACGCTGAGTGTTTAATAAGTAGTTGCAAATGATGAGGACGATCGTGGTGATGGAGCAGATTTTCTCTCCTCTGGATTTCCCTCCAAACGTTCCTGGGAATGTGATCTCTATGTGGCCCTTCCTCCTTTTCTAAATTCTCCCCATTCAGACCTCAGCCCTCTCCAGGTTCGCCCTCTCCCTCCCTCCCTTTGCCTTGCCATGCCAGGGCCCACATCTCTAGCTGCTACCTCTCTGGGACCTCTCTTGGGCACCTCCACCCAGGGGACACTGTCTGAAATCAGCATCCTGCCCCCACCCCTCCCTCTGGACTACCGCTGGGGAATCCCTGCCAGCCAAGGTCGTTCTACTGAGCCTCAGAGGCCGCATCTCTCCTGCTCCACTCCACCCAGTTCCGGCCTCTCTACAGTCTCATGAACCCATGTCCCTCCCTGCCATGCCCTCTGCCCCTCTGGTGCCTTGTGTCTTGCCACCCATCCTCCTCCCCGGCTTCCTGCCTCTTTCTCTCTCCTGCCTGTCCACAGCCCAGCACCCCCAGAGAAACGAGCCTCAGGCAAAGCCCTGGCGTATCACATCCCTGCTCACTCCTCGCTTCCTTGCACAAACATTTAAGGCTCTCCATGGCCCAGAATGAACCTTCTTTACGTCCATCCCCCTCTGCTCTTTCCACGTGGACCCCATGCCTCAGGACTCCTCTCCCTCCTCCTACAAATGGGTCACATCTCCTGCCTCCATGGCTTTATTTATGCCACCCTCCCTCAGGGCCCTGTCCCTCCACCTCTACATAGTCAAATATTATCCTTCCGGCCTCAGTTTCTCCTCCTGGGAGCTTTTCCATGTATCCCCGCCACACCTCTGTTCTCTCTCCTGAGTTATCACCCTCTGTCCTGCTCTGCCTGGCACTTAACTTGGTTATATTTATGTCTGTCTCTCACAACACGAAGAGTGTTTTGGAGGGTACGGCTGGGTCTGCCTCAGCTCTGGGTCTCAGAGGAGGTTCAGGGGGAATGACTGAAGGACTGAGTGGCAGGCTGGGACCTATGTCTTTCTGTCACACACACACTCACATCTCACATCCAGCCTTGGGGCCCTGAGCTCACACACCAGACCGAGCCCCTCTCCTGCCTGCCCCATGGCTGCCCTCACTTCCCAGGATGGAAAGCTGGAGGTGATGCTCTTCTGGACACCTGCATGGCCTCAGAGGGCCAACCCACATCCATGGCCGTCAGGGCCTGGCTAAGAGCATCCCGGCCCAGCCCATCCTTCCAGGACTCTCAGGGCAGAAGGGGTGTGTCCTGGGCTGGGGGAGGCAGGATCCTCTCCTTCCTGCCTCCCAGTGAGTCACCCATAGCGGTGAGGGTGACCTCTCAATGACACCCGCCCACTGTGGCCTGGGCTCTGAGCCTGGGGGATGTGGGCAGCACAGATGGAGACAGCAGCCTGGGCAGGATGGCCAGGGGGTCTGGGAGGCTGGGCCCATATACACTCACATGCACGGTCATCTCCTCTGTCTGTCTCTCTCTCTCTGTCACACACACACACACACACACACACACACACACACGCATTCATTTTGGCACCAACACAAGCTCACAGAAACACTCCCATAGTGACTGGAGACATACACCCAGGACAACACAAAGGAACATGTAATTAATCACAGAGTGTCACTGCAAAGCCCATGCATGCACACGCACACACGCACATCTCATGAGACTCTGAGCCACATCAGTGGAGTTCCTTGGGTCTGTGAGTCGGTATGTTGAGTATAGGAATGTGTAAGAGGGGCCGTTTCGCTGGTGCCATCCTGGGCCCGGCCTAATTACCCTGTCCAGGAGGGTAATTACTGCTGGGACACCTCCCCCAGCCTGGCCCACAGGGCCTTGCGGGGAGGAGAGCTGAGCCCCAGGCCTTGCCCTTTGAAGAGAGATGCTGAGGAAGGGGTAGGCTCCGAGTGGAACTGGGGAGTCATGAGGGATTGTTGGGGAGGGGAGACTCTGAGGCAGAGCTCCTGAGATCTTATGGGGGAGGCATAGATGGGGTGCCAGGGAGAAGATGGACTGAGGACCCCAAACAGCCCCCACCTCCAGGCCTGCACTCCGCCTGTTAGGCCTCAGCACCCCTCCCCTCCAAGACCTTGCCAACATCTAACTTCTTCACCCCCAGCCCTGACCTTGGCTCCTCCCCCCAGAGCATGCAGGTGTCTACCCCTGGCAGGCCCTACTTTAGACGTTTTGAAAAGATTTCTCCTGTTTCTTCCAGCAACTCTGTTTCTTAGGGGAGAATTTGTCCCTTCTCTGAGACCTCCTTGGCCCCAGCTCACATCCCTCAAAAGCCCCTGTGTAATGACCCTGACTCCCTCTCAGAACCCAGCACCTTCCGAGCGGCCTGTATCATGCAGAACCCCAGCATGACTGCACACCTTAGGCCTCAACCCTGCCCCAAAGCTGTGAAGTCCCGGTCCACGCGGCCCTCCAGCTGTGGCCGCAGGACTCCAGCCTCCCAAGCCCCTCGTGTCCCCCCCGGCCCCAGGCCCCCAGAGCTCTGCACTCCGCACCCTGCGCCCCCCATGTGTCACAGACCCTACCCCACCAGGTATCCCGCATTTGTCCTGCTGTCTGCCTTCCCGCGTCCCCCACCCGGGCCCCCGGGCCCTCACCCACGCGGAAGCCGGAGCCCGTGAGCGTATCGGTGCTGTGGCCGTTCTCTCCGATGAGCGTCATGTTGGAGCCCTGCTGACAACTGTCCCGACACTGGCCCTTGAGGCAGGTCCGCTTGCAGATCACCGGCGCAAAGACCACCTTGAAGCGCTCCCGGGCCAGCGCCCCGCCCCCGCCGGCGCCCCGCTCGCCCGCCGGCCCCGCCTCGGCCCCGCCGCCCGGGCCCAGCAGCAGCAGCAGCAGCAGCAGCAGCGCCAGCAGCCCCGCCGCCCCCGCCCCGCGCATCTCAGGGGCCAGGCCGCCAGCAGCCCCGCGGGGCCCGGGCATCCGGGGCCGCAGGACCCGGGGGGCGCGCCCGGGCCGGGGCTATGGTCGCGGCGCCCCCCGGGGGGGGGGGTGAGGGGGGTGGGGTAGCAAGCCGGGAGCCCCGGGAGAGGGGGGAGAGAGGGCAGCGAGGGAGAGGAACGGAGGAAGCGCGCGGGGAGGGGACGGCAGGCGCGGCCGGGGGCCCGGTGCGAGGCCAAGAGATGGAGGCTGGACCGCGGGGAGCCCGGAAACTTCCAGAGCCCCGGGAAGGAGCCCAGCCACGAGCCGGGGCCGGGGGCCTGCGAAGGCCCCGAAGTGAGGCGGCCGCGCGGAGGCCGAGCGGGTTGAGGCGGAGAGGAGGAGCGAGGGGAGAGGAAGGCCGGGCGGCCGGCCCGCTCCGCGCCTCCCCCGGCCGGGCTGGGCTCCCGCGGCCGCCGGGAAGCAGGGAGCGCGCGGGGCGGACGCAGGGAGAAGTGAGCAGTTGTTTTCCCTGGCTGCGGCGCGGCGGCGGCGGCGAAGGGGGCTGGGACGCTGGCCCCGGGCCAGGGAGACAGTTTTTTTTTTTTTTTTTTTTCCAGTTTCAAGCGTCGCCGCTGCCGCCCGGAGGAGCGAGGGCGTGCGGGCGGGCGGGGGCCGGGGGGGGGGGGGGGGGGTCCCCCCCCCAGATGCCCGCCCCGCCGGAACCCGCCGCCGCCGCCGCCGCGCTGGGCGCCTGCCAGAGGGCCCTCACCTGGGCCGCCGGCCGGGCCGCCGGATTCCTCCGGGCGGGGCGGCGAGGCCGCGTCAGAGCGGGAAACCGAGGCTGGGGGAGGAATTCGGGGCCCGGCCGGGTCACGCGGCCGCCGGGGCGGCCAGGTGGGGCTGGAACCCAGGCCTCTCAGCCCTTTCCCAGCCTCCCTTGCGCACGTGGGGGGCTCACCACCCCAGAGTCACTTCTCATTAGTGCCGCTCCACTCGCCTCCGAGGAGGGGGCTCCAGGAGAGGGCACCCTTGGGCCAGGGGCTCCGAGAGCCGGAAGAGGGGCCGAAAGAACGAAGCTGGAGGCCCGGCTTCCCTGCCAACACCCCCCCACCCCCCAATGGCTTCCTGGTGCCCACCCTGCCCCCACCCCCTTCGCCTTGTCTGGCCGAGCTGGCGGGGCTGGCTCTGGGCCTCAGACACTCTGGAATCGCCAAGGTCTGAGCTCAGGGCCTGGCCCCCTTCCCAGGCTAACAGCCGGGAGGAGGGGGGTGCTGCTTGAGGGCCCAGGGGGCTGGGGAGGGGCACAGCAGGGCCCCAGGGCAGGGGTTGGCAGGGGCTGGGGAGGGGCCTTGGGTTTGGTAAAGCTTCAGAGGAGCCAGGCCTGTCCACTGGTCTGGAAAGGAAGCCCTGGAGGCCTGCTGTGTCCTGGGGCCCCAACTGTGCCCACAGGGCCCGGCCAGGAGACCCCAGGATTCAGTGTCTGACTCACAGAACTCAGCAGGGGGTGGGTGTGACCAGGGTATCCTGAGCAGCTCACTGCCAGGTCAGAGCAGCACCCAACCCTCTCCTGTTGGGCCCTGGGGGTGGCAGTCTGACCGGGGGAGGGGGTTCAGGGACTTGCCTTTAGGAACACCTGTCCAAGGAACTCATGGTTTTTACTGTGAGGGTGGATTTATTTGGATAGCTTTGGAGGGACTGAGGGAAACCCTTAAGTGGAGCCCCTGCCTGAAGTGCCCAGTGGGCTCTGACCTGTTCAGACAGCCTGGTGTTGCAGGGACGGGATGAGGCCGTGTCCTCAAGGGATCCCTACTGCTGGAGTCCCAAAGTGGATACGAGAGACAGCCCCACCCTCCCTCGGGGCTCAGATCACACACTGAGGCAGGGAATAATAGTGAGCGCTTACCACCTGCCAGGTTCAGGGCTGAGCAGGTCCATAGTCATTTTTTCCTCCTACTCATTTGAACCTGACCCTCCTCTGTTGAGAACAGGCTGTGGCTCCCCTTGGAACACAGCACAAACAGACCAGGGTTGGAGTCTTAATCTCTCCAAGCCCCAGTTTTCTCACCTGCGAAATGGGGCTCTGTTCATTCAACCAACTGAGAATCCGCCAGGTACCAAGCTCTTGCTAAGGTATAGGACCCATCCCTGCCTCACCTGGAGCCTCTGTAGAGGAGACTGACATGCAACAAGTCAATTCACAGGTGACTGTGACTACAATGGAGGCCTGTCGCTGCTGTGGTGGGACCTGGAGGTCCAGGAAGCCCCTCTGACAAAGGGACTTCTAAGCCGAAAGCTGGAGGAGGAACAGGAGTTCATGGGGGTACGTGTGAAGCCAGCCAAGCGGGAGGGAAGCCTGCAGGAGGCCTGAGGGATTGAGGGCGCAGGGATGGACAGAGGGCATGCAGGGCTGGGGGATGGGAGGGGGATGGACAGAGGGCATGCGGGGCTGGGGGATGGGAGGGGAGAGAGATTCAGTTCTTCTAGGAACTAAAAGAAGGCAAGCAAAACAACAGGGTGCAACATGGGAGAGGATATGGATGTGGGAGGCCACCCAGAGGAATTTGGTTTTTTTCATTTCAGTGGGACTGTATCAGGGCAAGAGGGGGTGTTGCTGCCATCACCCCAGAAGAGATGCTACATCCTGGGCACAGTGGAGATGTATTTGGGAGCTGGAATCTAGACCCTGGGTGAGTGGCCGGTACCCGACAGGCAGGTGGCACGAATGGCTCAGGGAGTCTGGCCTGAGCCCCAGGGTGGGTGAGGAAGGTGGCGGAGAGGGAGATGCTGGGAAGAGCCTGGGGTTCTGTTTGGGGCCTTGCTGAGTCTGAGATGCTTGTGTCATCCAGATAGAGACATCTCAACCCAGCGGTCTAGAGCTCAGACAGAACATCTGGCCCGAAGACACAGACTTGGGGTCCGTAGCATACAGGGGCATCGATGGCCACGGGAAAGGATGGGCTCAGCCTGGGAGAGAAGCAGGCCCTGGGTCAACCAGGGAGGTCCCCACTCCCAGGTCAGGGAGAGGAGGCAGAGTCGGAAGTGACTCACAAAGAGCAGCAGGAGGGAGCACGGAGGAAAGATTGAGAGGAGTGTTTGGGAGGAGAGTGTGGCCAGCAGTGTCCCCCGCTGCCGAAAGCAGGAGGGCGTGGTGACAGCCCTTCTTCAGGGGCTGCTGAGGGGACTCGGTGACTTAAGGCAGCGAAAGCAAGCACTCCGTCCAGTACCGGGCACATTCTGAGTGCTTAGTAAATGTTATCTGTCGTCATCACCAAACTCCTTAAGCTCAGTGGGGAGCCGGCAGGGAACAGAGGACACCTGCATGTGGGTGATTGAGGGGGCTGGATGGGAGGGACCGCTTACAGAGGACAAGGAGACCACCAGGGGCAACAGAGGGAAGCCCTGGCCGCTGAAGGAACTGGGGGGTGGGGGGGGGGGACCAACTACCCCACTAACCTAAGCCTGGAACCACAGGAGCTGGAGCTGGGGCCTGCAGCAGAGACCCTGGGCACCAGAGAGGGGGCTGGGCTGAGGCAATATTACTCTCGTCTCCTCTTGTCCTGCTGGGCCTCCCAGGGGCTGAGCCCCCAAAGCAGCCTGTGGGCAGGGGCCCCTGGGAGGTTTCAGCACATGAGGTTGGTCGTGGAGCAAGGAGGACAAAGAGGCAGAGTGGACCAGCAGGGTAGACTTTGGCAGTCCAGCTCTTGGGGCCTGCCCCTGTCTAGCCTCGTCTCCTGCGTCGCTATACCCAGCACCCCATCTCCCTAGGATCTACCAGCGTGCTTCCATGCCTCCTGGATAGAGTTCTCCTGTAAGTCCAAGGAGACCATGACCTTTTCGGTCATTCCAGATCGTTTCTGCTGCCCAACGGGTCTCCCCACTGCCACTTCTGCCCTCGTCCGTCTTCTACCTGGTGCCAGAGCTGCCTTTTTTGTTGTTGTTGTAAGTTTGTTTATTGAGAGAGAGAGACAGAGTGCGAGCCGAGTAGGGACAGAGAGAAAGGGCAGAGAGAGAATCCCAAGCAGTTTCTGCACCATCAGTGCAGAGCCCTACATGGGGCTCGAACCCACAAACTGTGAGATCATGACCCCAGCTGAAATCAAGAGTCCAATGCCCTGCGTTGGGCTCTGTGCTCTCAGCACGGAGCGTGCTTGTGATTCTCTCTCCCTCCTGCTCACACGTGCGTGTGTGCTTTCTCTCTCTCTCTCTCTCTCAAAATAAATAAATAAATAAACTTAAAAAAAAAAAAAAAACAACAAACCTGATTCCAACCATGCTACTCCCCTGCTTAAAAAGCCTCCAGTGGCTTCCCTTTGCTTGCTGGTCCCCAAGGTCCTCTGTGCCTCAGAGGTGCTGAGTTCTTGACTCTGCAGGGAATGAGGGTGGGGTCAATCCTTTTTGTCTAGGGTTCTTGCCTCTAGGAAGCATTTCTTTACATCTTTCTCTAAAACAGCCACCTCTGGCCCTCTGGGTCCCATCACCTATTTGTTTCCTGCTGGTATGCATCACAGCCTGAAACATTCTTCTCCCCCTCCTCCTCCTCCTCCTCCTCCTCCTCCCTCTCCTCCTCCTTCTCCTCTTCCTCCTTCTTCTTTTCATGTGTATTTATTTTGAGAGAGAGCGCGCACAAGCATGAGCAGGGTAGGGGCAGAGAGAGAGGGACAGAGAATCCCAAGCAGGCTCTGTGATAGCAGCTCAGAGCCCGACTCGGTGAGATCATGACCTGAGCTAAAATCAAGAGTCGACGCTCAACCCACTGAGCCACCCAGTCACCCTTGGAACATTCTTCTTTATAGGTGTGTTTACTTCTTTTTTTTTTTTTTTTAAGTTTTTTCTTAATGTTTATTTATTTTTGACAGAGAGAGAGAGAACGCGAGTGGGGGAAGGACAGAGAGAGAGGGAGACATAGAATCTGAAGCAAGCTCCAGGCTCATCAGCACGGAGCCCAACGTGGTGATGCCCGACCGTGAGATCATGACCTGAGCCGAAGTCGGACGCTTAACCGACTGAGCCACCCAGGCGCCCCTGTAGGTGTGTTTACTTCATTATTTTCTGTCTCCCAGCCATCCCAGGAAGGCACACCTTTGTCTCCAGATCCTAGCACAGGGCCTGGCACACAGAAGGTGCTGAAGTTTGTTGACCGGCTAGGTGGAGTGAGCCACAAGAACACCCATCATTTACCACGCACTTTATACCTTTACATTGTTACATCCTCCTAGTGACCCCGGGAAGGGGGTACTGAGGCTTTGAAAGATGAAACAGTTAGACTCAGGTCATCAGGTGAATCAAGTGTGGGAATGGGACTCAAGGCTGCCTGATCCGAAACATACACAAGTACTCTTGGGAGGGAGGAGTGAGAAGGGTCCCACAAATGTCCTAAAGATAGGTGCGTGGGGCCCTGAGGGCCATGACGAGCTCCACTGGGATGGGACAAACATGAGGCAGGGGACCCAGGCCCAGGAAATGTTCAGACCTGCTTAAATTTAGGGACGACTCCGTGTGGAGGGAGTTCTTGAGGCCCAGAGAAGGCAAGGGACTTGGCCAAGTTTACACCGCCGGTCAACAGCAGAGCCAGGACTCAAACCCAGGGCTCCCAATGCCTTATTGGGGGAATTGGCGGGACAGGAGAGAGGCAGCCTGCGTAAGGAAGTTATATTTCAGGAGTCAGCGGAGCACAGCGGTGGTTTTCTGGCCTTAGATTTTCCTGGCTGCATCCTGTACCAACTATGGGAATTGGGAAAACTCTTCAACTTCTCTGTGTCAATTGCCTCACTGTTAAACAGGGATGCAAATGAGCTGGCATTTAGGAACCCCTTAGTGGGTGCTGGCCACGTGGTAAGTACTCAGTATATGTTAACTCCTGTCATTGTGATCTGGGTCTGGGAACCGTGATGGGCTGCTTGTGAGGAGGTGGGGTACAACCACTAGAAGAGGGGCTCTGTGCCACCTTCAGAGTTCTGAATGTCTTTAGGAAGCTTCTAGGCTCTGAAGACATGACTCTGGGGGGTAGGGGAGTGGGGGGCTACGCATCAGTTCTGAAGGTGAGGGTGGAAAGTTTCAGAGGCCTGGAGAGGACGATTCTGCCCCGAAGCATCTCTCTCCCAAGACACTTTGGCGAGAGTGGCTTTCACTGAGTCCCTCCCGTGTGCCACATACTGTGACAAAGGGATGGGATTGGGAAATGAAATGACGCCTTCTTCATGCTTGATCAATCAGACAGCATCTTCGGCCCTGCTACCCCTCTCCACCTTTCAAACACAGGAAAAGCCCACTGAGAATCAGGCTCTAGAGGTACACTGCCTGGATGGAGTCCCCGCCCTGTCACATCCGAGCAGAGTGGTCATGGAGAAATCTCTTAACCTGTCCAAGCCTCAGTTTCCTCATCTGTAAATTAGAGATGATGATAAGACCTAATTCACGGTGTCGTCCTGAGCATTTAAGCGAGATAGGTCGTGAAAAGCCCTTAGCACAGTGCCCACCCCAAAGAAAACATACACCGCAAGTTGAGTAGTAGTATTTTTGTCACTGTATCATCAAGCCCTTTCCTGTTCCACAGAAATGTCAGGTCAATTAACATTACAGTTAAAAACAAGAAGAAGGGGCGCCTGGGTGGCTCAGTCGGTTAAGCGGCCGACTTCGGCTCAGGTCATGATCTCGCGGTCCGTGAGTTCGAGCCCCGCGTCGGGCTCTGGGCTGACGGCTCAGAGCCTGGAGCCTGTTTCAGATTCTGTGTCTCCCTCTCTCTGACCCTCCCCTGTTCATGTTCTGTCTCTCCCTGTCTCAAAAATAAATAAAACGTTAAAATAAAATAAAAAAAAAAACCAAGAAGAAAAGCTGATACCTTTCGGGTGCCTGTTAGTGTGAAGATACAATAACATAAATTATATTTTTCAGAATCACAGCTATGCATCATAGACCACTTGGTACCATGTGAACCTGACCTCCAAATGAGGCAGTCAAGGGTGGCTGTTATTGAGTTGTGCGAGTATATCTGCCACCATGGTGTTTGCTGCCACTGAGGAATGGGCCTAACTACTGCCATGTCAGCAGTGCCACAGGTAGGGACAGATGTTGGGCTGGCTTACATGAGGGTGTGATAGATTCATTGGTGAGGGAATAGTCTGAAAGAGTCCAAGCCCACTGCTTCCCAGACAACTGGTCTGCTTTCCATGACTACTATGAATAAGTTTTACCACCAGCTTTTCTAGGATCTTCTTTGTACCCCTGTCAAAGACTGGCAAGGGGCTGAGACTGCCCCCTACTTGCAGAGTAAGAAGTGAGCCCACCATTGTCTTGTGCATGCCGGCAGAAGACATGAGATTCTTGGGTCAGAGACAAAGGACTTCATTACTCGGGGCACAGTAAACAGTGTGATCATGAGCCTATTGACATTAGTCCCCTTGTCCCTAAGTCCCACGGAGGTGGCATCAATGGGCCAGATAGATGTCTACACACAGTGGGTTGCACTAGGGAGAGGACTCTAAATTTAGAGAACCTAAATCTTTTCTTTTTTTAAATATATATATATTTTTTGTCAAGTTAGCTAATTTACAGCATATACAGTGTACTCTTGGCGTCGGGAGTAGATTCCTGTGATTGATCACTTACATACAACACACAGTGCTCATCCCGACAAGTGCCCCCCTCAATGCCCATCACCCATTTTCCCTGCCTCCACCCCCATCATCCCTCAGTTTGTTCTCTGTACCTAAGAGTCTCTCTTTTCTATTTATTTATTTATCTATCTATCTATTTATTTAATTTATTTACATCCAAGTTAGTTAGCATATGGTGCAACAATGATTTCAGGAGTAGATTCCTTAATGCCCCTTACCCGTTTAGCCCATCCCCCCTCCCAGAACCCCTCCAGCAACCTCTGTTTGTTCTCTATATTTAAGAGTCTCTCATGGTTCGTCCCCTCCCTGCTTTTATATTATTTTTGCTTCCTTTCCCTTATGTTCATCTGTTTTGTATTTTAAATTCCTCATATGAGTGAAGTCATATGATATTTGTCTTTCTCTGACTGACTGATTTTTCTTAGCATAATACCCTCTAGTTCCATCCGCATAGTTGCAAATGGCAAGATTTCATTCTTTTTGATTGCCAAGTAATACTTTGTGTGTGTGTGTGTGTGTGTGTGTGTGTTTGTGTGTATACCACATCTTCTTTATCCATTTATCTGTTGATGGACATTTAGGCTCTTTCCAATGTTATAGCACTGCTATAAACATTGGGGTGCATGTGCCCCTTTGAAACAGCACACCTGTATCCCTTGGATAAATACCTAGTGGTGTAATTGCTGGGTCGTAGAGTAGTTCTAGTTTTAATTTTTTGAGGAACCTCCATAACTTTTTTCCAGAGTGGCTGCACCAGCTTGTATTCCCACCAACAATGCAAAAGAGATCCTCTTTCTCCGCATTGTCGCCAACATCTGTTGTTGGCTGAGTTGTTAATGTGAGCCATTCTGACAGGTGCGAGGTGGTATCTCATTGTGGTTTTGATTTGTCTTTCCCTGATGAGTGATACTGATCATTTTTCATGTGTCAGTTGGCCATCTGGAGGTCTTCTTTAGAGAAGTGTCTATTCATGTCTTTTGCCCATTTCTTCACTGGATTATTTGTTTTTTGGGTGTTGAGTTCGATAAGTTCTTTGTAGATTTTGGATACTAACCCTTTATCTGATATGTCATTTGTAAATACCTTCTCCCATTCCGTCGGTTGCCTTTTAGTTTTGCTGATTGTTTCCTTCTCTGGCAGAAGCTTTTTGTTTTGATGAGGTCCCCATAGTTCATTTTTTGCTTTTGTTTCCCTTGCCTCCAGAGACATGTTGAGTAAGAAGTTGCTGCAGCTGAGGTCAAAGAGGTTTTTGCCTGCTTTCTCCTCTAGGATTTTGATGGCTTCCTGTCTTACATTTAGGTCTTTCATCCATTTTAGGTTTATTTTTGTGTATGGTGTAAGAAAGTGGTCCAGGTTCATTTTTCTGGATGTCACTGTCCAGTAAGAAAGTGGTCCAGGTTCATTTTTCTGGATGTCACTGTCCAGTTTTCCCAGCACCACTTGCTGAAGAGACTGTCTTTATTCTATTGAATATTCTTTCCTGCTTTATCAAAGATTAGTTGGTGTACTTAAGAGTCTCTTATAGTTTGCCTCCCTCTCTGTTTGTAACTTTTTTTCCCTTCCCTTCCCCCATGGTCTTCTGTTAAGTTTCTCAAATTCCACATATGAGTGAAAACATATGGTATCTTTCTCTGACTGGCTTACCTCACTTAGCACAATACCCTCCAGTTCCATCCACGTTGTTGCAAATGGCAAGATTTCATTCTTTTTCATTGCCAAGTAGTATTCCAGTGTGTGTGTGTGTGTGTGTGTGTGTGTGTGTGTGTATGTGTGTACATACACATCTTTATGAACCCACATCTTTTCTTTTAAAAAAATTTTTTTAACGTTTATTTATTACTGAGAGACAGACAGACACAGAGTGTGAGCAGGGGAGGGGTAGAGAGAGGGGAGACACAGAATCCGAAGTAGGCTCCAGGCTCTGAGCTGTCAGCACAGAGCCCGACGCGGGGCTCAAACTCATGAACTGTGAGATCATAACCTGAGCCGAAGTTGGTCGCCCAACCAACTGAGCCACCCAGTCGCCCCTGAACCCACAACTTTTCTAATGGCCAGCAAGCATGTCTGCCCTTTGCTCTGGAGGAGACATTGTTTCCATCTTCTCTTCCATGGCTGCTCACTGTACCAACATCCTTGAGAGGAGTCCAGGACAAGGGAGATAGTCCCTCTCTTGCAAAATGTGAAGAAACTTAAGAGACTCCCGGAGAACTATTTTGCAATAATAACCAATCCTCATTTCTGAACTTTGATTTTGGCAGATTTTCCCATGAGGGTACCACATCATCAGTAAATCTGATCAACAGAGTCTGGGACCAAATCTGTTCAATTTGTCACACACAGCATTACGTAAGGCTTCTCTCAACAGGAACTGAAGCAGCAGAATGAGGTCAATTTATAGTACTGACCTCAACCTCAACCATGCCCCTCAGGGTCCTAGTTCAACAGATTCATTAAGCATCAGATCTCCCTTAAAGAGCGAGGTTGCAGGGTGACCAGTTAAGCACCCAACTCTTGATCTCAGTTCAGGTCTTTTTTTTTTTAAATGTTTATTTATTTTTGAAAGAGAGAGACAGAGTGTGAGTGGGGAGGGGCAGAGAGAGAGGGAGACACAGAATCTGAAGCAGGCTCCAGGCTCCGAGCCATCAGCACAGAGCCCGATGTGGGGCTCGAACTCATGAACCGTGAGATCATGATCTGAGCTGAAGTTGGATGCTTAACTGAATGAGCTACCCAAGCGTCCCCCAGTTCAGGTCTTGATCTCAGGGTCTTGAGTTCAAGCCCAACATGGGACTCTGTGCTGGGTGTGAAACCTACTTAAAAAAAAAAAAAAAAAGGGCGGGGTGGGGGTGGTTGCTTGCTTCTAGGTATCAACCTTTCCACTTGACCAGAAGTGTTAACCCAGGTAGGTATAGCAGAATATATCACGATTGCACGGACTCTGCCCCGGCCGGCAAGGAAGAAGTCCAGGGAAATTCTATCATCCATAGCAACACGAGGTAGTGAATTAAAACTCTCCTAAAAGATTTCTAGGCCAAGGTGGTGCCACTGATCACTTCAACTAAAGTCGGATAAATTAAAAAAAAAATTTTTTTTTAACGTTTTTATTTTTGAGAAAGCGAGAGACAGAGCATGAGCGGGGGAGGAGAGAGAAAGAGGGAGACACAGAATCCGAAGCCGGCTCCAGGCTCTGAGCTGTCAGCACAGAGCCCGACGCGGGGCTCGAACTCATGGACTGCGAGATCATGACCTGAGCCGAAGTCGGACACTTAACCGATTGAGCCACCCAGGCGCCCCAGAATGTCGGATAAATTTGAAGTCATCCTGTTTTCAAGAAAGAGGCAAGTTAACATTTAACTTCCACACAAGTCGTGCAGTCTCAAGGATCCACATGGTACTTCTGGGAAGAAACCTACCCCCCGCCCCCCCGCCAAGTGGGACCTGCCTCGGTTGGGGGCACAACTGACGGCGCCTCCAATGTGGCTTCTCCGCACGCTAGTCGCCTTAGAGTGCCCAGTCCAAGTCAAATAATGGAGTCTAGTCTTTGTTTTCGGAGGGACTGATTGAGGGCCCAACCTCTCTGGGTTGCCCTGGCCACCAGCCAGATGGCATTCATCTCCCCCAGGGAATGTCTGAGTGATGACGGCTACAGGCCTGGGGATGAGGAAGACGCCTGGAGGTGCTGGTGTTGGCAGGTGTTCTATGTGGGAAGCAGAGGAGCCGAGGCCACCCTCTGCTGCTGCCGGTCTCTCAGCTTAAGCGGAATGGCAATCAAAGCAAGGTCAGAGCTGTCGAGTGGACGATAACAGACCCAGCAGGCAGTTAAGTTTAAGGCACTCGTGACAGTTTGCGTGCATTGGACCAGGGTGTTTTCCTTAGTAAGGGAGGCTCCAGGTGCCTTGGAAAGACAAAGATCACTAATGTCTCTCTCTCCCTCATGGCTCCTGTGTCTGAAGTCCTCCCTCCGACCCAGGTGGTTGTTTCACTTCCACTGTTACAAAATCAATCTGTTCTGTTCCAGTAGCCAGAACGTCACCTTTTTCCAATCATTCCCTACTGACATCTTTCATCTGGAAGGGTCTGGTGCAAGAAGGACAAGGACATTTAAAAAAACATTTTTTTTAACGTTTTTATTTTTGAGAAGTGAGAGAGCATGAGCAGGGGAGGAGGGAGAGAGAGAGGGAGGCACAGAATCTGAAGCAGGCTCCAACCTCTGAGCTGTCAGCACAGAGTCCGACGTGGGGCTCGAACTCACAGACCATGAGATCGTGACCTGAGCCGAAGTCGGATGCTTAACTGACTGAGCCACCCAGGCGCCCCTGACAGGGACATTTTTATAAAACTTACAGGGACTCATTAGGTCCCCCAGTCTACATTTGGGCCACTTCTGAGGACTCAAAGAGAGAACACTCCAGTTTTCACGATCCAGGACCACATCTGTCCAACAAGAGAACCTAGGTGGTTGAACCACAATTCAATGTAAATCTCATAGGTCCCCTTTGAGCTGCCACCGAGGAAATGCAGCAACAGGCTGGGGCTAGTGTTAGGGGAAACAAAGAATCATGTATTTTTTTGTTTTCTAGAGATTTTACACCAAACATGGGGCTCGAACTCACAACCCTGAGATCAAGAGTCGCCTGCTGTACCAACTGAGCCAGCCAGGTGCCCCAGTGACTTTTTAAAACTGGTCTATCTAAACCCCACCCCTCTCATCCTGATCATTACAAAGGACATAGCCAAGAGGAGATGGTCCCATCCTGGGGACAGCCACATTCAGTGACTGAACTGCTGTACTGAGTTGTGTGGACCGGGGGGAGGGCCAGAAATATTTTTGAGTTTATTATTTCTTTAAGTAAACTCTACCCCCAACGTGGGGCTTGAACTCCCCACCCCAAGATCAAGAGTTGCATGTTTTTTGAGTTTAGTTTTGAGAAAACTACTTCAACACTCAACAGTGCCACCTGCCTGCGGATGATGGCATGAAAGGGCCACCAAATCCCTAGACCATCAGCCCCCCTTGTTGCGTGGCTTTTGGGATAACAGTTGCACTGTTCCTACGCTACAAATCATCCAGAAAGTAAAATGCACAGATGAGTCTCAAGAACCACAATGATGGGGGCGCCTGGGTGGCTTGGTCGGTTAAGCGTCCGACTTCGGTTCAGGTCATGATCTCACGGTCCGTGAGTTCAAGCCCCGCGTCGGGCTCTGTGCTGACAGCTCAGAGCCTGGAGCCTGTTTCAGATTCTGTGTCTCCCTCTCTCTCTGCTCCTCCCCTGTTCATGCTCTGTCTCTCTCTGTCTCAAAAATGAATAAACGTTAAAAAAATTTTTTTTTTAAAAAAAGAACCACAATGATGTGGCCAAAGCTGCCTGGCTGGACTGGCACAGCACCACCGTACCCTGAAAAAGGCACCGCCGATAGCCCCAAGAAGGAGTGAAAGGTTCTATGTAGTCAATTCCCCCGGAGAGAACAGGGGCAACACTACCTACGCTGTGGCCTCCCTAGTCGTAGGACACACAGATGAACGTTCGGCAGGAGTCACAAGTTTGGCAGGGAGTGGTGGCCTCTGTACCAGAAGCCTAGAATCTTCTCCTTTGTGCCCACTCTATGGTGGTGGACGTGTTGCGTATGATGAAAGACCCAGGAAGAAAGGGAGACAACCTGGGTGATGCAGGACCGATCAACAGCTTGATTCTTGCCAGTCTCGTTAGGGAATGGTCCATGGTGTGGGCAGCTACATGAGCGATCTGTATTGAGCAGCCGTGGTTTGTTTCCACAGTTAGCCGAAAGCATTGCCATGCGAAGCCCCCTATTGGCCGGCAGGGTTACTATCACTGGCATTGACCTCACGTGTGGGGACTCCCTGACATAGCAACCACAGCCACATTGCTTTCTGGCTGCAGCTGCCAGGTTCATACCCTTTGGCCAACCTGGGCCTGAGCTGGTCAGTCCAGCAAAAGGTTTGTCAATTTTGTTGATCTTTTCAATGAACTAATATGTAGGTTGGTTGATTTTTCTCTAATCTTTACTGTAGCTTTTCTTTTGCTTGCTTTGGGTTTAGCTTATTCTTCTTTCTCTATTTTCTTAAAAAAAATTTTTTTTTAATGTTTATTTATATTTGAGAGAGAGAGAGAGAGAGAGAGAGGAAGATGCAAGTTGGGGAGGAACAGAGAGAGGGAGACACAGAATGCGAAGCAGGCTCCAGGCACAGAGCCTGATGCGGGGCTCGAACTCAGGAGCCGTGAGATCATGACCTGAGCTCAAGTCGGACGCTTAACCGACTGAGCCACCCTCTTTTTCTATTTTCTTAATATGGAAGTTTAAGCTATTGATTTTAGATCTTTTTTTTTCTTTTTAAATTGAAGGTTTTAGGGGTGCCTGGGTGGCTCAGTCGGTTAAGCGTCTGACTTTGGTTCAGGTCATGATCTCACGGCTCCTGAGTTCGAGCCCCGCGTCAGGCTCTGTGCTGACAGCTCAGAGCCTGGAGCCTGCTTCGGATTCTGTGTCTCCCTCTCTCTCTGCCCCTCCCCTGCCTGCATCCTCTCTCTTTCTCTCTCTCTCAAAAATAAATAAGCATTTAAAAATTAAAAAAAATAAGATTTTAGAACTATAAATTTCCTTCTAAGCAGTGCTTTGACTGTATCTCGTAAGTTTTGGTATGTCGTGTTTTTGTTTTCATAAATCTTAAAGTAGTTTCTAATTTCTCATGTTATTTTTTCCATGTGATTTCTTCTATGACTCATTGGTCATTTTAGAGTCTGCTGTTTAATTTCTACGTATTTGTGAATTTCCTAAATTTCCTTCTGTTATTGAAAACTTCATTACATTGTGGTCTGAGAACTTACTCTGTATGATTTCAACCCTTTTGAATTTACTGAGACTTGTTTTATGGTTTACCACATGGTCTCTTCTGGAGAACGTTCCATATATACTTGAGAAGAATATGCATTCTGCTATTGTTGGGTGGAATATTCTATAGATGTCTGTCAGTACTTGGGCTTGACTTGCACGTCTGTGACTTTTAAAGGAAACTACCTTGGCCGAGGCTCTTTCTGTCTCATGGTGATAATAACATCTTGTTTTTTTCCTGGTTTTAATGTAAGGGTGAGGAGCATTTTCTAGGGCAGTGGAGCTGATCACAAAAATTTATCCAGATTTTTTTTGGCCACCTTTAGCAGCACTGTGAACCCATATTAAGACAACAAGAACCCAAAGAACAATCCATGCCTCATCTATGGTTTTCTAAGGGAGCTTGTCTGTCTCAAGAGAATCTCCCTGAGTGGGATAAAGCTTCGATATAGCAGCTGGGACTCATTGGCAAAAACAAAAACAAAAACAAAAACAAAAAACTAAGCAAAGCTGAGACCTTTCATCATCATCTTGGCATGGGTATAAGATTCGCATGATAGGGGCGCCTGGGTGGCTCAGTCGGTTGAGCGTCCGACTTCGGCTCAGGTCATAATCTCACAGTTTGTGGGTTCGAGCCCCGCGTCGGGCTCTGTGCTGACAGCCCGGAGCCTGCTTCGGATTCTGTGTCTCCTTCTCTCTCTGCCCCTCCCCGACTTGTGCTCTGTCTCTCTCTGCCTCTCAAAAATAAATAAAACATTAAAAAAATGTAAAAAAAAAAAAAAAAAAGATTTGCATGATAGACTGTAGGAAGGACTGAGCTGTTAGATGGCCCAGCTGTTACTGTCCTTCCTTAACAAGCATCCCATGTCCTTCTCATCTCCCAAGTGAGCCAACAAAATTCTCATGGTTCATCCGACTTTGGTCCATAGCGGTAGTAAATTTCCCTCCCTTCATTGTTCGGTGTGTATGTGCCGTCTGAAAGGGGCTGCAAACTTCCGTATGCCCCAAACGAGTCCTAGGGCTGGGTGTTACAACGGGGCAGACCCGAGGCTGGCTGCCGGGCTGTGGGCAATTGGCCCTGCATCCCCCCCAGCCCCGCCCAGAGGAGAGTTAGCCACAACCTGCGCGGCGTCTGGCAGCTGGCTTTGACCCTGCCTCCAGGTACTCCACCGGCAACGACCTCCCCCACTCCCCCACTCGTTCTCATGAACAGGAAAGGAGGCCGCAGGCCGTTTGTTGACTGGTTGATTGTGCGATTTGGTCAACCGGTGCGCTGCTGATTCCCTTGGCCTTCCCCCCAACATGTGTTCATCAGCCCTTGAGGCCCCCATACTTCCTCTTACAGAAAACTGCTTCCGTCAGCACCTCATCCTCAGTGCCAGAACAGTCCAGAACTGTGAAAGGGTCTCTTGTTATTACTTTTTTTTTTTTTTTTTGCAATTTATGGTATTTATTTATTTTTTTTAATTTTATATTTTTTAAAAAAATTTACATCCAAATTAGTTAGCATATAGGGCAACAACTGATTTCAGGAGTAGATTCCTTAGCGCCCGTGACCCATTTAGCCCATCCCCGCCTCCCACAACCCCTCCAGCAATCCTCTGTTCTCCATATTTATGAGTCTCTTCTGTTTTGTCCCCCTCCCTGTTTTCATGTTATTTTTGTTTCCCTTCCCCGATGTTCATCTGTTTTGTCTCTTAAAGTCCTCATAGGAGTGAAGTCATAGGATTTTTGTCTTTCTCTGACTGACTAATTTCACTTAGCACAATACCCTCCAGTCCCATCCACATAGTCGCAAATGGCAAGATTTCATTCTCTTTGATTGCCAAGTAATACTCCCTTGTATAGATACACCACATCTTTACCCATTCATCCATCGGTGGACATTTGGGCTCTTTCCATACTTTGGCTGTTGTCGATCGTGCTGCTAGAAACATGGGGGTGCATGTGTCCCTTCGAAACAGCACACCTGTATGCCATAGGGTCTCTCATTTCACCCTACTTTCAAATAAACAAGGTGACACAATTTCAGGGATACTGGCAGAAGACCTGAGACTTCTGGGCCAGAGATATGAAGGACTTCATTACCGCACAGCACGCGTCATGAACACGAGAATACTTGTCACTTCCCCTCACCCTCAGGTCTCACCAGGGCAATGCAGGTGGACTCATATGGATGCCTACACACAGGGCGAGTTGTGTCACCGTAGAGGAACCCTGAGCTTGGGCCATCCAGGGATTTCATAACGGGCAGTAAGTATGTCCGCCCTTTGCTCTAGAGGGAGCCGCTATCTCTGTTGTCCAAGGCTGTTGACTATACAAACATCCTGGGAAAGATAGTTCAGAATAAAGGTAGTGTCTCTGCTCACGAAACCTGCATTCGTGTGAGAGGCTGGGAGACAACGGTCTCCTACCACCTCTCTCCTCACATCTCACTAAATCCCCACGGCAACCCTGCCAAGTAGGTGTAACTGACCCAGTTTCACAGATGAGGAGCTGGAAGTCCAGACAAGTGAAGGGAATTACTGCTGGTGACAGAGGCAGTAAGCGGCAGATCCAGGATCAAAGCCAGGCCTACCTGACGCCCAACCTGTGCCTTGTCTACCCTCCTGCACAACTGGAGGCAGGGACGGGCTCTGAGGAGAGAGAGGTGATGAGAATCCCCTTGAGTAATGGGAGAGTGGGCTTGCAGGGAGAGTGGGAAGAGAGGAAGTGGGCCGGGAGCCAAATTCATAGGACCTTGGAGACTATAGTAAAGACTTTGGATTTTTGTCTAGGTATGATGGGGGGATGCCAGAGGATTTTGAGCAAAAGAGCGATATGACTTGATTTGTGTCTTTTTGTTCATGTTTATTTATTTTTGAGAGGGAGAGGAAGACAAAGTGGGAGCAGGGGAGGGGAGGAGAGGGAGGGAGACACAGAATCCGAAGCAGGCTCCAAGCTCTGAGCTGTCAGCACAGAGCCCGACGTGGGGCTTGAACTCACCAAGTGTGAGATCATGACCTGAACCAAAGTCGGCTGCTTAACCGACTGAGCCACCCAGGCGCCCCCTGATATATGTCTTAAAAGCATTATTGTTGGGGCGCTTGGGTGGCTCAGTCAGTTGAGCATCCAACTTCGGTTCAGGTCACGATCTTATGGTTTGTGGGTTCGATTCCCACGTCAGGCTCTGTGCTGACAGCTCCGAGCCTGGAGCCTGCTTCAGATTCTGTGTCTCTCTCTTTCTCTGCCCCTCCCCTGCTCATGCTCCCTCTGTGTCTCAAAAATGAATAAATGTTATAAAAAATTTTCAAGGCATTATTGTTTCCTGTTCTGTAGAATGGGGGTAACAGTAGTACCTTCCGGATAAGGCTGTCATGAGGAGTAAACTAAAGGGATGAAACAGGAGGATGAATGTCAGGATCTTAGTTGGTTCCAGGAAGAATAAGCTGTTGAGGGGATACTGGCCATGCTGATGAGATGAGTTTAGGATGGGGCTGGGAGCTGAAGCAGTATGGACCTGGAGGGTCTGTGCATCCAGGTTAGAGTTCAAGAGTTCCTCTAGTCAGCTTGGCTGAACTGACTTCGGGTCAGCCTGCGAGTCAAGAGCACTAATGCCCAGAAGCCTGCTGGTAAATGGAGAGAGTGAAGAGGGGCACAGAGCTCTCCAAGTAAGCAGGAGGCAGCAAGGGTCAGAAAATGGCAGTTCCGGGGAGTCTATGTAGAAAGAAGATGGGGCCAAAAGGAGGGCACTCAATCTCCAGGTAAGATTGCAGAAGCATGTGCTGTGTAGCCAAAGAAGGAAGTTGCCGATTAGATGATGGGGGTCTAAATCCTAGCTCCTTCTCCTCTGCCCTGGGGTACAGTCTTAAGGCACTTCAGGCTGCACATCTGGGGACCACTGCCTGCCCCGTCTGGCTTCTCTAAATCTAATAAAGGAGAGAATGTATAAAGAAAAAGAACACAGAAGAGAGGGAAAAATCAAGACCAATGTTCAGGGAGCACTAGTAAAAAAAGAATATTACAGGTAGTTCAGGGAGCACTACCTACAAAAGAATATTACAGTCATAACTATTAGGTCCCTCAGCCTCACCATCCAGCGGGAACCCCTCCGCAGCAGCTGGACCAGCTCTTGTGCCTGCCCAGTACAGCACTTCTCAGTCAGCCAGCGTTTTGAGGGCTTACACTTTTTTTTTTTAATGTTTATTTTTGAGAGAGAGACGGAGGGGGAGAGGGGAAGGGACAGAGAGGGAGACACAGAATTTCAAGCAGGCTCCAGACTGTGAGCTGTCAGCACAGAGCCCGACGACGTGGGGCGGGAACCCACAAACTGTGAGATCATGACCTGAGCTGAAGTCAGTCCCACGCTTAACCGACTGAGCCACCCAGGCGCCCCATTGAGGGCTTAAACTTTAAAAAGAAGAGAAGGAAAGAAAAAAAGGAAGGAAGGAAAGAAGGAAGGAAGGAAGGAAGGAAGGTAGGTTACGGGCGGAGTTTGCATTAGTCGAAAGAAAAAAAGAAAAGAAAAGAAAGAGAAAGAGAAAGAAGGAAAGAAAGAAAAAGAAAAGTTAGGGGCGGTCATTGCATCAGTCAAAGAAAGAAAGAGAAAGAAAGAAAGAAAGAAAGAAAGAAAGAAAGAAAGAAAGAAAGAAAGAAAGAAAAGAGAAAGAGAGAGAGAAAGAAAGAAAGAAAAAGAAAAAGAAAAGTTAGGGGCGGTCATTGCATCAGTCGGAAGGAAGGAAGGAAGGAAGGAAGGAAGAAAGAAAGAGAGAGAGAGAGAAAGAGTCAGGGGCGGACTTTGCATCAGTCCCAGGCCTTGGGGCTAAGGGGTCGGCAGATGAAAGAAAGAAAGAAAGAAAGAAAGAAAGAAAGAAAGAAAGAAAGAAAGAGAAAGAAAGAAAGAAAGAAAGAAAGAAAGAAAGAAAGAGTCAGGGGCGGACTTTGCATCAGAGAGAGAGAGAGAGAGAGAGAGAGAGAGAGTGAGTCAGGGGCGGACTTTGCATCAGTCCCAGGCCTTGGGGCTAAGGGGTCGGCAGATCGGGACTCCGAACAGGCAGAAAGGGGTGGGAGTGTCTTGAAACAGGCTGAAAGGAATAGAAAGGGAGACCGATCCCCCCGCCTGGCCTGCCTTCTGAAGTGAGAAGTACTGAGGCCCGAGGAGGCTCGACGCGCGCGCAGGGGGCCACTAGTTACCATCAAGTGTGTTGTGACGACACTGCCCGGCCTGCCGGTGGGACCGGTGCGGAAAGGGAAGCCCTAGGGCAGGTGGAGGCCAGCGGGGATTTCACCAGCCAAGTGGTCTTCTTCATCTGCGACGGGTAAGACAGGCGACCCCGCACACCCACCACTTTCCGGTCCTGCGACCCGAGCGGCGTTACCCCGGGGACTCCCCTCCTGCGGCCCCACCAGCCCAAAGTTCGCAAACCCGGTTCCGGATGCGGGGCTCGCCAGCAGGCCGGCGTCGCCGGCAGCAGCCACGCCCCACTCCTGGCATGTTGACGTCTGCGGGGTGCCGTTTCCGCCCTCATCCTAGGAGGGAGTGAAGGGGGCGGAGCCGGGTGGAAAGCGCGCTGCTTGTACGTCACTTCCGGTGAGCCTAGTGGCGACAACGGCAACATGGCCCTGAACGGCGCTGGTGAGGACTTGGGCTGCGGGGGCCTGTGGTTGCGGGATATAGGAGGCAACCCGCTCGGGCAAGACCTCTCTGTCTCTTGTGACTCTCTTCCGCCAGAAGTCGACGATTTCTCCTGGGAGCCCCCAACCGAAGCGGAGACGAAGGTTCTGCAAGCGCGACGGGAGCGACAGGATCGCATCTCCAGACTCATGGGCGACTACCTGCTGCGTGGTTACCGCATGCTGGGCGAGACGTGCGCGGACTGCGGGGTGAGGAGACTCGGGACGTGGGATCGGGGATGGGGCCGCGGACCAGGCCTCCACGGCCCTTCCTCAACTCTCCCCCCCTGGATTCCATGGCCTTGCGTCTCACCCCTGCCCCCGTACTTTCTGCTTCTAGACGATCCTCCTCCAAGACAAACAGCGGAAAATCTACTGCGTGGCTTGTCAGGAGCTCGACTCAGACGTGGATAAAGATAATCCGGGTGAGGGGGTCGAGTGTGCTTGGTGGAGAACATGCGTGCTAATAGAAGCCCCGGAACAGTAGGTTTGGGAGGTGACAGTGGAGTCTGCGGGTGGGGCGGAGGTAAGGTGCTTTCTCCTTTCGGCTCTAGAAAGGACCATTCGTTCAGTGAGAGCACTAAACACCTACTTTGTGCCAGACACTGTGAAGAGTCTGGGCGCCATCGGGCACGGTCCTGATGGGAGAGATGAATCAAGGGCACGAATAACTTCGACACAAAGAAGAAAATGGATGCGTTACCTAATAGAGGGGTTAGGAAAAACATCTCAAGCATAGAAAGAGCAGAGCAGTAAAGAGTTAAGGAGGTGGTGGCTCAGGTGGCCGAGAGGGGACAGGCGTCCTGACCATTTCACCCACTTTCTCCTTTTTTTAGCTCTGAACGCCCAGGCTGCCCTCTCCCAAGCTCGGGAACACCAGCTTGCCTCTGCCTCGGAGCTCCCCTTGGGCTCCCGGCCAGCCCCTCAGCCCCCAGTACCCCGTCCAGAGCACTGTGAGGGAGCTGCAGCAGGGCTCAAGGCAGCCCAGGGGCCACCCCCTCCTGCTGGGCCTCCAAATGCAGACGTCCTGGCCTGCACGCAGGAGGCCCTCCTGCAGAAGCTGACCTGGGCCTCAGCTGAGCTGGGCTCTAGCACCTCCCTGGAGACTAGCATCCAGCTGTGTAGCCTAATCCGAGCTTGTGCTGAGGCTCTGCGCAGCCTGCGGCAGCTTCGACACTAAGAGGCCCCTCCTGAGAAAAACCCTCTAGAAAAACAGCTGTCCTCTCGTGTGGTTTGTTCTTTTCTTGGTTCTGAGTTGCATGCCAGCCCTGGCTCCATGAGCCTTTTCCCTGCCTTTGGCCTCTTACCCTACTACTGTCTGCTCTCCCTGATGCCCTGAGAGATTCGTTGGGCTTCTCTCTGCTTGGTTTCCCCGCCCAGAAGGAACGAAGAGGGAGAGGACTATGTGATACTTTCTTTCTGAGGAGGAGGCCAAAGCCTCTTCAAAAGCCGAAGGAAGAGGGGTGGTCCTCTCCGCACCCCTGCAGCCTCCTCGGCCATCCAGTGCTCATTTCCCATCCTCCAGTGACATTTGGGGGTTCCAGGCCCCTTTGGCATCTTCTCCTTCCCCTGAGTATTCTGGTATCATCATCCTGACCCACCTCATGCCCAGCCCAGGTACTCAGACACTTGACAGGACGTCAGGGACCAAGTATGGACTTACCCAAGTCTCCCGACCGCCCCAGCCCCCTCGTTTTGGATCCTTTCCCTTGGGAGTTATAATTGGGCAGAATGATTAAACACATTGTTGTGCGGGGAGCAAAAAAGAACCACGAAGGGACCGCGTGCGCCGCTTTTGGTCACCCCCACCCCTTTTCTGGCTCCCGTTCAGTGGATGCCCCATTCCGTTTTCTCAGCTTTTCGAGATGTGGTCCCACCACCATAGCCCTTTTAAGGGAGGCCCCGCCCGTGCGAAGGGGGTGGGGCAGGGGCGGAGTCGGAGGAGTCGGGGAAGGAACAAAGCGCGGCCTGCGGGCGGCGGCTGGGCTCGGCCGGCTGGGCCGCGCGGTGCGGGGCCTGCGGGCGGCGGCCCGGGCGCAGCGTTGAAGGGAAGCAGGCCGCAGCGGGGTCCGCGCCGGCCGGGCCATGAATGGGCTGCCCTCGGCCGAGGCGCCGGGTGGCGCTGGCTGCGCCCTAGCCGGGCTCCCTCCGCTGCCGCGCGGCCTCAGCGGTCTCCTCAACGCAAGCGGGGGCTCGTGGCGGGAGCTGGAGCGCGTCTACAGCCAGCGCAGCCGCATCCACGACGAGCTGAGCCGCGCCGCCCGCGTCCCAGATGGGCCCCGCTACGCTTCGGGCGCCACCAGCGCGGGACCCGCCGCCGGTCCCCCCGGTCCGCGTCGTCCTGTCAATCTCGACTCAGCACTAGCAGCGCTGCGCAAGGAGATGGTGAGTAGCTGGGCCCCGGACCTACTGGGCGGGGGTCTGCCACTGAGCGTGAGGGTCCGGGGCGGGGCGGCGGGCAGAGGCACGGAACGGGGAACGCATAGCTTGCGTCTCAAGATCTACAGAAGCTACTTGGGTCAGAGGGGATATGGTAACAATAATTATAGTTACTGTTTATGGCACTAGTTACCATGTATTTTTAAGAGCTTTACTCGTGTTACTTCATTCCATCCTGCTAGATAAACGTTATCCCCATGTTACAGATGAGGGTCAGTGACTTGCCTAAAGATTCATAGCTTGCAGGTGGCATCTGATGTCCACAAACTTTGTGCTTAGAGAGGTGCAGGAAGATTGGCTAGGGCAGAGGGTGGCCTGGACCCCAACCCCAGCCCACCCTCAGTCTTTTGCAGGTGGGGCTGCGGCAGCTGGACATGTCCCTGCTGTGCCAGCTGTGGGGCTTGTACGAGTCAATCCAAGACTATAAGCACCTGTGCCAAGACTTGAGCCTGTGCCAGGACCTGTCATCCTCCCTGCATTCAGACAGCTCCTATCCACCTGATGCTGGCCTATCTGATGATGATGAACCTCCTGATGCCAGCCTGCCCCCGGACCCGCCACCCCTCACTGTGCCCCAGACACACAATGCCCGTGACCAGTGGCTGCAGGACGCCTTCCACATCAGCCTCTGAAGAGCTGGGGGTGGGGGGAATATGCACCCATGCAAAAGGCTCAGAAACTCACCAGTAGTAAGTACTCAGACTTCTAGTGCCTGCTTTCCCCCATACCACCTCACTTTATAGGAAGGCAAGGCTTGGGCCCCTCAGAGGCAAAATTGCCAACCCTCTCTCTCCTGACTCTGGTTAGCTGGCACTGGGGCAGGCACCTGGCCTACAGCCTTTGCCCATGGCACTGGACCTCCACTTCTGCCACACGTGTGCACCCCAGCTTGGCCAACCTTCAGTCTGGTGGTGGGGCCCAAAGCATCTGGCACTCCCCTTAGCGTCTCTGGGATTGGGATGAGTGCCTGGTTCCCATCACCTTTTCACCTTTTGCTGCTACTGGCAGCTGCTGGCTCAGGGGCATCCCACCTCTGGTCCCTGGGTTCCACTGCTCTAGACCAGGGCATCCCCATTCCTGCACCCACCCACGGCCAGGAGGGCCAAGGCTCCATGCTGGATATTTAAGTTTAGGGGCCAGACTCCTGGGCACGGAGGTAAATAAATACTCTCTCAGCGTTCTTGTGTTCTGACTGCCTGGCTCTGCGGCTGGAAGATAGCGGTGTTTCTGGCAAGTGCGGCCCCGCGCTTCGCCGGCAGATGGCGCCCAAGACCCCCGAGTGGAAGAAAGGCTGGCCGGTGATGGAATGCGAAACCTCCTTCCACCGACGGGGTTGGGGAGCTGGCCAAGCTGGTCCCGCGGTTCTGCGACGGCTGGCGAGGAACTTCCCCTCTCTGGCCGGACATCTAGGAGTCCAGCCCCTCTCCCCCCCCCCCCGCCTCGCTTTGGTCCTTCCTGGCCGGCTGGGAAGGAAGGAAAAGGAGCCGCCTATCTTGAGAGAAACTTTCCACCCCGAGTGGGGGCGGAGTTGGGGCGGCACAGGAAATGGGTGGGCCTGAGCCAGCGGGCCTAGGGGCCCCTCGGCAGGAGAGGGGAAGACGCCTCCAGGAAGGGCCTGGGAGTTAGTGAGTGCTCTTTGGGTGGAAGGAAACAGCTGCAGAAGCCGAATGGGGTGAAGTTGCGTTGGCCCAGGCCTCCCTAGAGGCCACACAAGCCCTGGAGGGGAGCTGGGGGCAGGGCCCCGGGCTTCCGTGCAGAAGACCCAGCTTTGGTGAGGGGCGATTGGGTGCCAGATACTCCCATTCCGCGCTTACAGGCTGCCTAGCCCCCCATCGCACTTGGAACCTTTAGAGTTATATGTAAAGGGCTTTCTCTTACAGAAGAAACCGAGACCGCACTGCTGGGTCTGGGAGCCAAACCCAAACCCAGGTGTCAGGCTCGCTGGAGGAAGCCTGTGCAATTGGGTATGGTGGTGCTCAGACCTCCAGGCACACACATAACACCCCCATAACTTCCTGAGATGAAAAACAGAGGACCTCGAAATTGCACAGCTTAGGTTTACAGGTTGCTCACCCCCACACCCTGCTGTACGGTCCCTTGCCTCCTGGACACAAAGGCAGGCACTCCTGGCAGATCAGTTATCCTGTTCAAACCGAGTATTTACTAAGCACCAGCCTGTAGTCCATTCACAAGCCTTGCAGAGTGCAGGCAGGGAGGGAAAGAGACCGATGCCCTGTCCCGGGGCAGTTCTCTAACTCGGCCTGATACCTGCAGGTGCTCGTTACCATGCAGGTAGGCGATAAGGGTTCTAATCTAGGTGTGAACAGGGCGGTTAATGCCTGGGGCAGGCTTCTTAGGACAGGGAGAGTAAACTCATTTGTGCGTGCACACACACACTTTCCAGTCTGTGATAACGGGTTCCATTTATTTGTTTTAAGTTTATTTATTTTGAGAGAGCCAACGGCAGTGTGAGCAGGGGAGGGGAGGGGAGGAAGAGAGAGAGTGAGAGAGAATCCCAAGCAGGCTCCATGCTGCCAGTGCAGAGCCAGACACGGAACTTGAATCATGAAGCATGAGATCGGTACTGAGTTGAAACCAAGAGTCGGACTTTGAACCGACTGAGCCACACAGGTGCCCCAGGTAGCGGATTCCACTTAATAAGACCTCAGAAAATCAGCCAGTCTCCGTACTAAACGCTTCCCAGGATTTCATATTCTCAGTGACTATGTAAGAGGCAGAACTATAATTATCCCTACTTAACAGAGGTAGAAACTGAGGCTCAGAGTGTTGGTGCTTTGCCCAAGGTCACACACTTGTTGGAAGTCAGCTGTTTGTGTGATGTTGGGGCTATCTTCCCACTTGCCAGCTAAGGAGTCAGGTTCTGAGACTGGCAAATGGGTGCTGCCCACAGGTAGGGCCACCCAGGTTGACCCCTGACTCTGCTCCTTCCTACTTAGGTTAAGACTTAGGTGGCAGCAGAAGTCCGCCACCCGTGTCGAGGGCAGTTGGCTCTGGCCCAGGTTCTCAGTGTTGACCTGAGCAAGTCTGTTATTCCCGGGTCTCTGTTTGCACCACCTGTGAAATGGGGCCAACAGTACATACCTCCCAGGGCTGCGGGCAGGAAGGGTGGCGGCCGGGGCAATGCTCGAGAGGGCGGCACCAAGTTGTCGGTTGCTCTCTCCCCTGGCCCCCGCGTCCGCACCGCCTCGGCGCGCTGCGAGCCGGCGCTGCGTTCCGGGCGTCCCCCTCGGTACCCCTCCCCTCCCCGCCAACCGCGGTAGAGGCGCGAGGCCCCGGAAGCCGGGCCGCCCCGCCCCCCGCTCCCGCCCGGGCCCCGGCCCCCGCCCCCGCCGGAGCCCCGCCCGCCTTCCGACGGGGGTGCGGCTCCAGGAAACGGCGCGCTCGCCGCTCAGCGCTCCAGCGACCCGACGCGCCCCGGACAACCCGCCGACTCAGCCGGACCACCCGGCGGGCCCCAGCGGCCTCCCCGGGGAGATCGGCCCCGGGTCCGAGCCTCGGACATCTCCGACGGACGGGACGGGCGGCTCGGATAGCAGCCCCGGAGGCCATGGGGACCCAGGGCCGGCCAGCGGTCTCGGGCCAGCGGGAGCCCAGAGTCTGAGGATCCGGCGGCGGGGGCGGCGGGGGCCATGACCTCGGTGTGGAAGCGCCTGCAGCGCGTGGGCAAGCGGGCCGCCAAGTTCCAGTTTGTGGCCTGTTACCACGAGCTGGTGGTGGAGTGCACCAAGAAATGGTGAGTGACAGGGAGGCCTGGGGGACTCCGCGGGCTGGCCGGGACCCTGTGGCGGTGGCGTTGAAGCCTGAGAGAACCCTGCCCCCAACCCAGGGGCCAAACAGGCGCCTTGCCCCACCTTGGGCCCTGGCGTCCCAGACAGAGATTCAAAAGTGCCTCTGCAGTTTGTGGGGCCCCTAGACTTGGTGGTGTGGGTAGCTGTTGGGGAGTGGAGGTCAGAATTTGCAGGCTTGGGAATCTGTCTGTCTGTGCCCACACCTTCCTCGGCTGCGCTCAGGGCTGGGGGAAAGGAGGCCTCCTGTTTTTTTGACCAGAGGGATGGTTCCGGGTGGCATCGGAAAAGGGAGCAAATTTTGAGGTCTGCGGGTGGCCAGGCCGCGGCAGAAACCTCCATCGACGGGTCCAGCTCAGAACAAGGATGTTGCCCCCTCCCCCTCTGCCCACTTGTTGAGCCAGAGGAACACACACGCACACACGCACACACGCAGGCCTCAGCCAGAGTGGATGCTGGGAGGCTGGATATGTCTCCACAATGTCCTTAAAAGGGGAAACTGAGTACTGAGAGGGATGAGGAGGGAGGCAGGGATTGACTTAAAGGGGCCTGAGGGCCTAGAAGGTTGTGAGTCTGGGAGGAGAGGGCTTAGGGAGGGCGAGGTGGCCCGGTCAGGGGGAGATATGTGAGAGAGCACAGAACCTGGCTCAGACTGCCAAAGGAGCCGGGGGCATCTTGTTCACATGGCTCCCACCCGCAGCTGCCCGGACCCCTGCGTCACACCCTAAATATACGTGCTCACTGGTGTCGGCTTCCCTTGGCTGGATTAGGGCGCAGCTGTGGGGGCCTCGCCCGCCACGCGGGGCTAAATTTAGGCTCCCAAGAGAAAGCTGCTGGGGCAGGAAGGGATCATGGGGTCCAAAGGGAGGGGAGTGAGCAGGAGGCTAGGGTCCCCTGGGCAGCAGCCATATCCGTGGTTTTGACTGGGCCAGCTGGAGGGCCCTTCACTCCATTTGGCGAGGCCCAGAGAAGACAGGGGCTGAGTAGGGTAACACAGCACAGGGCTAGGACTTGAACTCTGGTCTCTGGCTTCTACCTTCTGCCCCAGCATCCAGGATGAGCCCAAGGGGACGCTGGGCATGGTCCCAGAGAGCAGGCCTAGGGTGCGGGCAGTGTCAATGCATCTGAGTCACGGGGGTGGGCAGGGCCTACTGGGCTTCTGAGCTAGGAGCCCAGGCTAGGCAGCTGCCCCTGCCCGGATCTCAGGCTCCCCAGGAGGGCGTGCCTGGCCTGAGTCAGGCTGCCCAGCCAGGCCCCGCCCTCTCTAGGCACCCCTGTCTGCTTCCCCTTTCTGGGAAGGCCCCGTGGTGGCTACTTTTGCTCAGCCATCACCTGCAGTTTGGGGTTGGGGAGAGGAGCTTGGCTGCAGGCTGGCGGGCTCTGCGCTTGGCTTTGTGACCTTGCCTGGCTCCCAACCTCTCTGGGCCTCAGGATTCTCAGGGGTTGACAGGAGAGCCATTTATCCTGGCTCCGCCTACAGAGGGGCAGTGAGGTGGGTGAACCTAAGTGCCCTGGCCTGGGGCCGGGTGCAGGCAAAGAGGGCTCTTGTACTGCCCTCGGCCTGATGGTCCCCTCAACCACCCCCACCCTTGTGGGCAGCACTTGGACTCTCTAACCCAAAAGGACCTTCTCCCCGCACCCATGTGTTATCGCTGTGGGGCTGGGCCCTGCACGGGCAACTCTTGGCTCTTGAAGACAAGAGCCTCTTCACGTCTGTCTTCACGTCTGTCTCTTCACGTCTCTGCCTCTTCTCTGAGTCGGCCCCGGTGTATGCAGTTGGTTTGGATGTCACCTTCTGGAAGTCTTTCTTGATGCCCCTTGTGGGAGTCAGGGGCCCTGCAGAGCTAGAGTCCAGGGCTCTGGGTTTGAGAGGTGGGGGCATGGCTGGCTCTCAGGGCCTCTGAGCCCAGCGAAGGGCTGGACGTGGAAGGCCCTGGGTGGTTGTCTGATGACAAACTGACCCTGTGTGTCTCTGATCACCTCCCACCCTCTGCCCCTCGCTCTGATCCCGAGCCCCCACCCCCCCTGCTCCGTCCCCAACCTCGGACCCTTGCACTTGCCATCCCTTCTTGAACCCTCCTTCTCCAGAGCCTCACGAGCTTGTCCCTCCCCCACCCATGCCTTGCTCAGACACCCCAAGTTCAAGGAGACCCCAGTGGCTCTCTCCCATCTCCCTGAAGCCAGCTTGTTCACTTATTTTCTTTCTTGATTGGCACCCCACCCCTGCCTCTGTTGTCCTCAGCCCCCGAGAGGGTCTCATTTCTTCTGTGCTCTGCTCTGCCCCTAAACTGGGCTGGGCTCACAGTGCACACTCCCCACATATTTGTGAGTGATTGGGTTTGTTTTACTCCAAGTCTGTCTCTCCCTGTGTCTCTAAGTCTGTGTGTCTCTTGCCGGGTCCTCGCTGTGTTTATGTGTATCTCCCTGTCTCTGTGTGTGCCTGTCTCTCTATATGTCTCTGTCTCTCTGGCTGCCTGTCTTCATAATCCCTGTCGACCCACACACATCTGGGCCTTTGCCCTTCTGCCCTGGGCCTCACCCTGCCTCAAGCAGCTCCACCCTGCTCCTGGTGGCTCCAGATAATGGGCTGTCCAGTCCCTCTCCCGGGCGAGGAGGGTGTGGGCAGAAGGAAGACCCCGGGGGAGATGGAGAGGCTGGGCGAGTGGGCCCGACTGAGTAGCCCCCTCTCTCCCCACCCCTAGGCAACCGGATAAGCTGGTGGTGGTGTGGACCCGGCGGAACAGACGCATCTGCTCCAAGGTGGGGGAGGTTGTCAGCTGGGGGGTCCAGGTTGGGGGTGAGGCCAACAGTGGGTGCGGGGTAAGTGGGTGAGGACTGATGGGAGAGTGGAGTCAGCTTCGGGTTTGGACCAGAATCCGCAGAAAGGGGGCTCGTGGGTGGCTCAGTTGGTTGAAACTCCGACTTGGGCTCAGGTCACCATCTCGTGCTTCACGAGTTGGAGCCCCGCGTTGGGCTTGCTGCTGTCATCTTGAGGCTGCTTCGGATCCTCTGTCCCCCTCTCTCTGTGCCCCTCCCCTGCTCGTGCTCTCTCTCTCTCTAAAAACTAAATCAACGCTCGGGCACCTGGGTGGTTCAGTCGGTTAAGCATCCAACTTCGGCTCAGGTCATGATCTCGTGGTTCGGGGGTCCGAGCCCCGCATTGGGCTCCGTGCTGACAGCTCAGAGCCTGGAGCCTCCTTCGGATTCTGTGTCCCCCTTCTCTCTCTGCCCTCCCTTGCTTGTGCTCTCTCTCTCAAAACTAAATAAACATTTAAAAAAACACACAAAAGAATCCACAGAATGGAGAGAAAGATGAGGTCAAGTTTGGGGATAAGGACAGGGGACAAGGGGAGACTTAAGAGTCAGGGGAGGCTTCAGACTGCTCATTGCAGGCCCACAGCTGGCAGCCAGGCATCCAGAACCCATACCGGGGCACCGTGGTGTGGATGGTGCCAGAGAATGTGGACATCTCTGTGACCCTATACAGGGTGAGTCTCTAACCTTCCTGCGTAGGTGGGAATGGGAGGGGGCGATTACAACCCAGGCAGCCACGAGGAATCCCAGTGTGTTATCCATCCAAATCAGAACGCAGGGGTGAGGCCAAGAAGCAAGACGGGGGTGGGGGTAGCCTGCTCAGTGTGGGCGGCCCAGGAGGTCTCTCTGGAGCGGGTGGCATGCACACATAGCTGCCAGAAGCAGCGTGAGAGACGGCTGGCCCTTCTCCCCGTACCGCCCTCACCCCAGCAGCCCCCGTACTCACCAGTTCCCCCTTTTCCCAGGACCCTCACGTGGACCAGTACGAGGCCAAAGAGTGGACGTTTATTATTGAGAATGTGAGTGGCCGGGCAGGCCGGGGCTTGGGCTCTTGGGGCCTCGGGGGCGGCACTGATGCTCCTCCCCCCGGCCCTTCTCCCCGGCCCACAGGAATCCAAGGGGCAGCGGAAGGTGCTGGCCACCGCAGAGGTGGACCTGGCCCGCCATGCGGGGCCCGTGCCTGCCCCAGTCCCCCTGCGGCTGCGGCTGAAGCCCAAGTCGGTGAAGGTGGTACACGCGGAGCTGAGCCTCACTCTCTCGGGGGTTCTGCTGCGCGAGGGCCGTGCCACGTGAGTGCCCATCCTCCTCCCTTGGCCTTAGTCTGTAATCTCTGTCCCCAGCCCCGACCCCTGACCTCTGACCCCACCCCCACCCCCAGGGACGATGATATGCAGAGTCTTGCGAGCCTCATGAGCGTGAAGCCTAGTGACGTGGGCAACCTGGACGACTTCGCTGAGAGTGACGAGGAGGAGGCCAATGGTCCAGGTGCCCCTGAGGCACGGGCTCGTGTCCCCCAGCCAGGTGGGCTCACGGCCTACCATGGACTGAGATCTCCAAGACCTAGGGAGGGTGGGGGATAAGCCCGCCCATAAGCCCCTCGCTGTGCCGGGCCAGGGCCTGCCTTGAGCACGCCCAGTGAGGGGGCTCACTACGGCCCGGGCAGCCCCAACCTGGCCCGGCAGCCCTGACTGTCCAAACTTGGCTCCTGGTCCTGCGGCGGCCTGGGTTCTTGGCTGAGTCCTGCAGGATGGGTTCCCAGAGCCGCTGGCCCTCTCATCAGCCCTGAGCGGGTACCTGCCCGGAGACGGCAGGGCCAAACGCGCAGAGGGGAGTCTGATCTCCCCAGCCCTCGCCACCCACCCTGGCCCTCCTCACTGGCTTCCTCATCCCTCTCTTTTGCTTGTTAAGGCTTTGTTTCTGTCTGTCCTTGTGGTTCTCTCTCTCTCTTTCTCTGCATCCGAGGGCCTGTCTCTTCTCGCAGGCCGGGGCGGTGCCCTGAGGCTGGGGCGTTTCCCAGGTAGGCCCAGGACTCTGGTTAGGGGGAGGGGGTCAGACCTGCAGGGCCCTCCCCTGGGCTGACCTGCCCCCCCCCCCCACACCATCCCCACCCCAGATCCCCCTCGGGAGCTGAAGACACTTTGTGAGGAGGAGGAGGAGGGCCGGGCCCAGCACCAGCAGGCAGGTGAGGCCCAGGCTCAGGTTGGGACCGGGGAGGGAATGGACCTCCAGCCTCAGGGCCCAGGCCTCAGCACCCCTCCCTTCCTTCCTCCCCAGCTGCCACCCCCTCTAGTGTGGAGGATACCAGCCCGGCCCCTGTGAGTGCCCCTGCGCCCCCAGCCAGGACCTCCCAGGGCCAGGGGTCTGAAAGAGCTACTGTAGCAGGGGGCCAGGTGGGCCTCAAGGCCCCAAGGCCCCCGGGAACCCCACCAGAGAAGAGGTGAGCTTTGGCACGAGCCCTGTCCCCTGCCCACTGTTAGAAAGCTGCACTCCTACCAGCGTGCCTTTCCAGGGCCCTAGGAACCTGAAGGGCGGGGATGGGGCTAAAAATGCTCTCTCCTGCTCTCTCCTCAGGTCTTCAAGACAGCCAGGCCAGGAGGTGGCCCCCACCCCAGCCCCTCGGCTCCGGAAAGGCTCTGATGCCCCCTGGCCCCTAGTCCCCCAAGGGGAAGATGAGGCTCCCAAAGCCTCAGGGGATCCCCCGGCAGGAGTGCGTTCTTCTGGGCAGACCCAGGCCCAGGAAAGCCCGCAGGAAGGGACAGAGGCTCAGGGAGCCAGGCTGGCCCCAGGCATTGAGGGTGGAGGCTCCAGAGACTCTTTGGGGGGGCAGAAACCTAAGGTTAAGGGGAGGAGCGCTGGGGATAGGCAGGGGGCTGGGGGGACGGACACTGAGCAGGAGTCAGGAGTCAGAGAGGTGAACACTAAGAGGTCAGATGTCAGAGCCGGGGAGCCTGAAGAGAGTTTAGAAGGGAGTCAAGTGGATGCTGAGCAGATGTCAAAGGTGAGACATGTGGACACTGAGGGACCAGAGGCTGTAGGGGTGATGTCTGAGGCAAGATTCAAGGGGACTCCCGAGGCTCCTCCAAGGGGCTCTCAGGGGAAGACAGGGGTCAGGACCAGGGATGAGGCTCCCACAGTCCTGAGCCCACCCCCAGCGGACCCTGCAGGGCACACCAGGCATCTCGGTGACCTCAGTGGGGCTAGGGCTGCTGCAGGCCAGGAGAGAGAGGGTGCAGAGGTGAGAGGCAGAGCCCCTGGTGTTGGGGGAACAGGCCTGGAGCAGGGTCCCTCTGTTGGAGCAGCAATCACCAGGCCCCAGGTGAGCGGGTACCAGGGAGCCCCGCCAGCAACTGACCAGGGGGTGATGTCTAGGGATCTGGGGGTCTGGGAGGCAGAGACTCGGGATTCAAGGGTCCTGGGAACAGAGATGGGGGTGGCAGAGTCAGAGGTACTGGGGACCCAGGAGACCCAAGTGGAGGGATCAGGGTTCCCAGAGATAGAGATGGGGACAGCAGAAGCCAAGGCGTTGGGGGCCCAGGAGACACAGATCGTGAGATCAGGGGTCCTAGAGTCAGAGGCTGCTGGGGTGGCAGAGTCTGAGGAACTGGGAGCCCAGAAAACAGAGGCTGAGGGTTCAGGGTTTCTGGGGACAAAGACTAGGATGGCAGAGACGGAGATATTGGGGACCCAGGAGATAGCTGGTGGTTCAGGGATACTGAGGATAGAAGCTGAGATAGCAGAACGTGAAATACTGGGGGCCCAGGAGACAGAGGTGGGAGGTTCCAGGATGCCAGAGATAGAAGCTGGGACGGCAGAGGCTGAGATATTGGAAACCCAAGAAGCTGAGGTGGGGGGTTCAGGGATAAAATCTGAGACAGCAGGGACCCGGGAAACAGAGGTAGGGGGCTCAGGGATCCCAGGGTTTGAGACTGAGACAGCAGCAGCTGAGATACCGGGGACCCAGGAGATAGAAGCTGGGGGTTCGGGGGTTCCCAGGATAGAAAATCAGATAGCAGGCGCCCTGGAGACAGAGGTGGGGGATTCAAGGGTTTCAGGGCCAGGAGTTGGAAGGGCAGAGGCTGAGGGACTGGGGACTCAACAGACAGAAACGACAGTTTTAGAGGCTGAGAAGGACAAGGCTAAGACTTTGGGGGTCCAGGAGGCAGAGACTGGGCTCTGGGAGACTCTCCAATATGAAGCTTTGCAGGATTCCATCACTAAGCGTGGAGTTTTAGGGCCCCAGGGAGCAGAGGCAGAGACCACAGTTTTGAGGGCCCAGGAGGTAGAAGCTGAGGTGCTGGGAGTTTCAGAGGCCAAGTCTGGGGCTTGGGGGGCCCAGGAAGCAGAGACGGAGATTTTAGGGCCTCCAGAGAACGAATCTGGTATTTTTGAGGCCCAGGAAGCAGAGGCCGGGTTCTCAGGGACTGAGCAGGGACAAGAAGCTGAGGGAAACCTCCCGGAGGCCAGCCTGATTGAGGTGCAGGTGGCCAGCGGGGCAGGGGCTGGGGTGCCCAAGCCCTCGGGGGCCTCTTCCCCAGAGGAGCCTGAAGAGGACGGGAGGCTGCCAGGCAGCCAGGTAGGGATGGGGGCCGCCGAGGGCCCAGTCCGCTGCTTTCCACTAACCCTGGGCTGAGCTAACGGCGGCTCTGCATGGACCCACCTGGTCGACTGGGGTGCGGTGGGATAGGGGCTCGGCTTCAAGGAGCCCCCCTCACCCTCTCCTCTCTCAGGATGCCCTGGCTCCCCCATCTGTCTTCCCTGGGCTGCATGGACCCAGACACCCCTAAGCTGATTTTCTGGGCTGACCTTGAGGTGTGGCTGCTGGTGACCTCTGATCTTGCCTGGGGGCCACTGACCTTTTAGGTGACCTCGGTAGATAACCACAGAGCTGGAAACCCTTTGCCTAGTCCCAAGGCTCTGGCCAGTGGTCTCTGGTGACCCCTGCAAACCCAGAGCCAGGGCTGTTTTGTGCCCAGGGGTCAGAGGGTACAGGTCCTCCGTTCACATTCCCTGAGCCCATCCCTGTGTCCCTAGGCACCACGTGCTCTGGTCAGCTCCAGTCAATCCCTGCTGGAGTGGTGCCAGGAAGTCACCGCTGGCTACCGTGGTGTCCGAGTCACCAACTTCACTACATCTTGGCGCAACGGCTTGGCCTTCTGTGCCATCCTGCACCGTTTCTACCCAGACAAGATGTGAGCTGCCAGAGGGGGTGGGAATGAATGAGGGAGCCTGCTGGGAGGGCGGTGTGATTTCAGCCTCTGACCGGCCCTCTCTCTGCAGCGACTATGCCTCCCTGGACCCACTCAACATCAAGCAGAACAACAAGCAGGTGAGATGGAGAGGGAGCGACGCCTGGGGGGAAAGGGTCCAGAGCCAGGCCGTAGATCCAACATTTAGGGTCCGTCTGTCCTTAGGAGAGGAACCTACGGGCTGCAGGGCCCCAGCAAGTGGGTTTGGGAAGTTCTGTCACTTTTGTACCCTCTTGGTCTTTAAACTGTTCGTTTTTCTTAGTTTTGTTTTGTTTTAAAGCCTATTTCCCCCAGATGGTTTTTCCAAAACCGCCCTTTGGTGTGCAGTTGCTGGGTGACGCGGGGGCGGGCCCTGTTGCTAGATTTCCCCCAATAGAAGGGTGAAGGCCTTGCTAGGCAAAACCCCGGCGTGCCAGTCGCGGGGATTCCTTCGGCGGTCCTGGGCGGGGCCGCAGCGTCGCTGGGTAACACCCGCCGCCGCCGCTGATCCCCAGCGCGCCGTTCCTAGGCCTTCGATGGCTTCGCGGCTCTGGGCGTGTCGCGGCTGCTGGAGCCGGCGGACATGGTGCTGCTGTCGGTGCCCGACAAGCTCATCGTCATGACGTACCTGTGCCAGATCCGCGCCTTCTGCACCGGGCAGGAGTTGCAGCTGGTGCAGCTGGAGGGCGGCGGCGGCGCCGGCACGTACCGCGTGGCCAGCGCCCAGCCGAGCCCGCCCGACGGCCTGGACGCCGGGGGCCTGGCGCAGCGGCTGCGCGAGCACCGGGCCGAGGCGCCGGAGGAGCCCAAGGGGCCCAAGGGGCCCAAGGAGCCCGAGAACCGCGCGGACGGGGCGGCTCCCGAGGCGGCCTCCAAGGACCGCGGTGCGGAGGCCGCCCCGGAGGCGCGCTCCGCGGAAGCCTCTGCCGACGGTCCCGGAGCCCGGGCGTCCGCGCCCCCGGCCGAGGGGCTGGTGAACGGGGCGGGGGCGCCGGGCGCCGGGGGCGGCGTGAGGCTGCGGCGGCCGTCGGTCAACGGGGAGGCCGGGCCGGTGCCCCCGCCCCGCGCGCACGGCTCCTTCTCCCACGTGCGCGACGCCGACCTGCTGAAGAAGAGGCGCTCGCGGCTGCGGAACAGCAACTCCTTCTCGGTGGACGACCCGGACGCGGGGGCCGCCGGGGCCGCGGCTGCGGTGAGTGCCCTCCTGTGGCGCGGGGTCGAGGGTGGCCGGGCAGAGAGGGATGGGTCCTGAGGGGCCCCAAGGGCAGAGACGGCGCAGGGGCGGCGGCTTCAGGGCAGCAGGACTCGGCTGGGCGCGGCGAGGCGCTTTCTGAGTGCGGGGGCCGTGGTGTCCGGGAAGAGTCCCCCGGCGACGGAGTGGGCTCCCGTTCAGGGGACACGTGCAGGCCGAGGCCCCCCAGGCCCAGAGCGGCCGCCTGGGCGGGGTCTCCACCTTTGCTCCCAGCTTGGAATCTATGCTAATGGTTCTTAATGCCTGACATCCAGGTAGTGGAATCACGGGCTGTAGCAGGAAGTTCCTAGGAGGCTCCATGGTTGTCAGCACTCAGCACGCTGCTCTTTAGGGACTGTGAAGTGGGTGGGGGCGTTTCTTTCCCTGCGGTTGGCCCTGGGTCGCTCAGCAGCCACCATTGCCCTATAAGCCGGGCAGGGCTTCTGTCCTCAGCGGGGCCAGCCAGGGCCTCCCTGTTCCAAGTATCTCCGATTCGGATCTTTAACTCCAGATCCTGGAGACCCATTCTTCTCTGATAATGGGAGGTTGAAGCTGGGAGACCCTGCCTGGTGCCCCCTCCACCCCACTCCCCCAGCCCCTGCATTTCTCAGGTTCGGGTCTCCCAGGGTATCATATGGTCATTGCACTGAAGGGGAGGTGGTCCCAGAGAAGGCAGGGATTTGCTCAAGGACAAGTGCCACTGAAGTGGCTTCCCAGCTGGGGTTCCTTCCACCCCCTGCACCCATCCTGCCCGCAACAGCAGGGGCAGCCCTGTCAGGCCACTGCAAGCCTTCAGCTGCCCAGGGATGACGTTCCAAAGAAAGGAGGGAATAAACCGGGAAAGGCTTTCTGGAAGAAGCAGCCATGTGAGCTAGGCTGATAAGATGGGAAGAGATGGTTCTCAAATGGGGGGGACCTGCTTAAGTGAAAGTGTGCTCTTAGCAGGAAAGCTCAGGTCTCCTTTAGGGATCTGCCAGTCATCTCCCACGAGGTCCGCAGGTAGCGATAAGGCTGGTTTGGAGAGCGGGAGCCTTGAGCGGGTCAGAGGCACAGCATTGTGAATGAGAGACAGAGAGGGCACCAGAGGCACCCCTAGGAGATGTGATACGCAAGGGCCAGAGGGACACAGTCACCCCTGGCCTGTCTGTTGTCCTCTGGCCACAGCCTCATTAATATATGTCACTGGCTCCTTAAATCTTAGAGGGGAGGCTCTGTCCTACACCCTTCTCTGCCCAAGTCCCAGCAGCTGGTCCTTCTGAGCCAGGCCCCTCCCGAGCCCTTGTCCCACAGGAGATCTGTGACCCACGGGGCTGGAGGGGACCCCTCCTTATTGGCTGTTCCCATCCCCCATGCCCTATGCATGCAGTAGGAGGAGGTCAGGCCTGTCCCTGCCCTTGGGAGCTCCCAAAATCCTGGATGGGACGAAGTCAGGCACCTTGAAGCTGGGGTGGGGCCGAAGCAACGCCAAGAGGAGGGCAGGGTGCCTCTGGTGCGGCCCAGCAAGGCTTCCTGGAGGAGGGGCCATGCGTGAGGGTATAGAAAGGGGAATTGGGGTCAGACGGGAGGAAGCGTTGGAATTCCCATCGGGGCTGAGTGAGTAAGCTCAGTGGCTGCTGAGGTTGGGGTTTCTCCTCCACTCTTCTGCCTCTGCCTGCTCTGTGGGCGGAGTGCACGCCGCGTGCCAGGCCCTGCCCCCATGACCCCTTATTAGCTCCCAACTGACTTCTCCCAACGTCCCTTCCGGGGAGGAATGATTACCCCATTTGCAGGTGGGAACATTGAGGTTCAGGGAGAAAGTTGAGAACACCCGTGAAGCCGGAACTATGAAACGGTGCCCTCTACTAGGCTCAGCACTACTGGCTGGCTGGCTGCGGGACTCTGGGCGAGCCACGTAACCTTTCTGTCCTCTTTCCCTGAGGAGAAGCAGCAAATGCCTAAGTCCTTCACGGAGTGGCCTTGAGATACTACTTCAGGGTGCCGTCAAGAAAGGGGAACTGTGTTCTTCCCCAGATGCCTTTCTGGAACCCTGCCACCCCCAGTTTCCACAGGGTTCGGATTTCTCTCACATAAAGACAAACAGAAGCCCAGGGAGTATGACTGGCCCAGAGGCAAACAGCCAGTGGGTGGCCCAGCTTGGGAACACATCTTTGGATTAGACAGCCCTGGGTCCTCGGCCAGACCTATATGAGCTTCATCTCTGACCTTTGGTGTCCTGTTGTGTGAAGTGGTGAGGTTATGACCCCTGAATCACAGAGCTGTTGGGGGGACTGGTGGAGTCATGTGCACCGTGTCCAACGCATCAATGTCTAGTCAACAGCGCTAATTGGTGGGCCCTGAGTGCATTCTCTGGGCCCCATCCTGTCTGCAGGGGCTGCCTCTGGGCAGGGAGACACAGATAACCAGCAGCTATGATGGGGGTGCAAGCAGGGATGGGGGAGGCCTGGGAGGCCATGGAGGGGGGCACTCTCCGGGCTTCAGGAGGGGTGAAGTTCGGGAAGAGAGACAGAAAGCTGTGTGGGAGCCCGAAGGGGCCTCATGAAAGTGGAGCCGAGCCAGGTCATGAAGGTTGCTGATGTCAGGTTTCTCCAGATAGAGGCCAGTCCAGGCTGAGGAAGCAATTTGGGGAAGTGAAAGTCCATTGCTATGGCCAACAGCTGGTGTCTGGGTGGGGTCTGGGGTAGTAGGAGTTGAGGCTGGAGCTGCCAACAGGCCTTGGCGACGAGATTGGGCGCTGAGAGGGGTCGGGGGGCTGGGGGAGTGACACCATCCGGTGAAGGTTTTAGGAAGACCCCTCAGTTGTGACTTGAGGATAGAGTCAGCAGGCAGGGATGGGTAGTGGCCACTGACACAGGCCAGAGAGGATGGCATCTGACCGCCATCTGTCCGGGGACGCTTCTCAGAGAAGCGCAGGATGGAGTGGACAGTGGGGTAGTTCAACCTTCTCCCCACCCTGTGACCTAGAAGGGTGGCCCGAGCAGGAGCCATCAAAGGGGCCAGGCTGTCTGCTGACCTGAGCCCCCGGAGCTGACCCCCCACCCACCCAGCAAGTCGCCAGGGGTAGGGCACATTAAGGGCCAGCCCTGCCTTTGGAGACTGAAATTGGTAGGCCCAGCCCACCTGACCTGTTCTGAGTGTTCTATGAAGAGCACAGCAGTCTGGGCGTGGGAGTTGATAAGGTGGGAGGGTGCCCCCTTTTGGCCAGGATATGGAGGTGCTGGCCCAAGGTGGCCTGGGTCTGGAGATGAGGTGCATGCATCAAGGGAGCTCAGTGTCACCGCGTGGGCCCCTGGCCATGATGGAGACTCAAGCACTAGGTGATGGGAGTCGGAGGTGGCCTGAGGGAGCTCCAAGCAGGAAGGAGTGAGGGAGAAGGAGAGGCCCCAGCCAGGCCCCTCACAGCCTTTCACCCCTGACTCTCACAAAAGCCTTGTAAACCCAGCCCAGGGAACAAGGACTGTGAGGCTCCCAGAGTGGGAGTGGACTGGCCCAGGATCACAGGGCCAGGCAGGGTGAAGGCCATGGCCTTCCCTTGGGGAGGCACTTTCCCTGGAGGGGACGGAGGGTGGAGTTCTGTGCATGCAGGACTGGAGAAGCAGCTGGGGTGGGCAGGGCCTGGAACTGAGGGCCTCTCCTCCCCTGCGTGTGCATGAGGCTCTGGCTGGCCCTAGGGCGGGGCTGTCGGGGAGCCCTGCAAGCCCTCACCGGCCCCTTTCTCCACAGGAAGGCCTGGGCCCTGACCCCAGCCCTGCCCCTGGCCCATCTACAACCACAGCCCCACAGCAGCCCCCTGGTGAGTAGTTGTGAGGGAGTAGTGACCCAGCTCAGTTCAGGCTGTTCACAGATCCTGAGCTGGGGACGCCCTGGGGGCAGCCGTCAGATGGAGGTGCCTTAGCCCGGTCTCTGTCTGCAGGTGGGAGTTCCCCACCGGAGGAGCCGCCCCCAAGTCCAGAGGCTGGGCTGGTAAGGAGGGCTGAGGAGGGAGGAGCTGGTGGGTGGCACTTCCCAGGCAGAGCCTGGACTGAGCCCCCCCCGCCCCCCCCCCCTTTTCTGCAGCAACGGTTCCAGGACACAAGTCAGTACGTGTGCGCAGAGCTGCAGGCCCTGGAACAGGAGCAGAGACAGATAGATGGGCGGGCAGCGGAGGTGGAGACACAGCTGAGGAGCCTTATGGAGTCAGGTGGGGCAGACATCTGGAGTCCACTCCCCAACACATGCCACCAGATCTGCCCAGCCCTGCAGCCCTTCCTGATCTGGGGAGGAGTTGGGAGGAGGCAAGGCTGGGGTCTCTGTCCCCATTTACAGCGGGACAAGGGAAGCAGCTTGCCGGAGGCACCAGGCTCCGGCTTCTGGGATGCCGTAAGGAAGCGAGCCCCAATCCCCAGCCGCCCTACTCTTGCCACCTGGGTTGACGGCAGGCCTGGTGACTGTCCTGGCCGGGTTCAGGTGCCAACAGGTTGCAGGAGGAGGTGCTGATCCAGGAGTGGTTCACATTGGTCAACAAGAAGAATGCTCTCATCCGCAGGCAGGACCAGCTGCAGCTGCTGTGAGTGAGCCCCTCCCACTCCAGGCCCCGCCCCCAGCCCGCCCCGGGGCCGTGCAGGACAGAGGGGAATCTTGGCCACTTTGGCTAGAGCTATTCACTACTTTCTTCTTTCTGCAAAGGTCTTTTTGGAAAATTGCTCAGTCGCCTTATTTTCTTCTTCTCAAAAGTCCTGTATGAATTGTACACCTCTTTTATTGGTACTGTTTTTATGAATCAGAAAACTAAGGCCCAGAGAAAAACGTGGTACAGGCAAGTCAGGGCTGAGTGCCTGTTCCTTTGACCCTATTCCTTTCCAATAAGAAAAACTGAGGCCCACCGAGATCTGAGCTGGTTATTCATTTTTCAGAATAATTTTAGCGTCTCATACTTGCTGCTGATGAATAATGTTCATCCAAATGATCCTGCAAGGTTGTTTCCTAATTAAAAAAAAAAAAGGGAGGGGTGCCTGGGTGGCTCAGTCAGTTAAGTGTCCGACTTTGGCCCAGGTCATGATCTCGCGGTTCGTGAGTTCGAGCCCCGCGTCAGGCTCTGGGCTGATGGCTCGGAGCCTGGAGCCTGCTTCGGATTCTGTGTCTCCCCCTCTCTCTGCCCCTCTCCCACTCATGCTCTGTCTCTCTCAAAAATAAATACATATTTAAAAATTAAAAAATAAAAAGCAGTGGGGATGGGAGGAGACACTATTAAGCATCCAGCATTAGGAGAACAGTTGGAAGGAAGATGATCTGGGGCAGGGACGGGGGTATAGCGCTTTCCTCAGCCCAGCCCTCCACACGAACTGGTAATGAGGTGGGATGGGAGGCCAGGGAGTAGTCAGAGCCCCGGACCCCTTCCTCTCCTGTTCCCCTTTTCCTGACCCACCCCGCACCCTCCACCCCAGTATCGAGGAGCAAGACCTGGAGCGGAGGTTCGAGCTGCTGAGCCGGGAGCTACGGGCGATGCTAGCCATCGAAGGTGGGAGATGGGGCCCGGAGAGGGTGAGAGCCAGTACAGAGCAGGGACGGGCGCCTCCTGACCCTCGGCCTCCTCTGCCCTCAGACTGGCTGAAAACGGCCGCGCAGCAACGCCGAGAGCAGCTTCTGCTGGAGGAGCTGGTGTCGCTGGTGAACCAGCGGGATGAGTTGGTCCGGGACCTGGACCACAAAGAGCGGATGTGAGTGGGGTGGGGACCGCGCTGGGAGGGGGGGGGGCGTCTAGGGGCGGACTCCCGAGGAGGGCTCGCTCTGGCCAGGGGGGCAGACTAGGGTTGGGGCCCCGACTCTGACTTCAAGCCGCTTCCTCCCAGCGCCCTGGAGGAGGACGAGCGCCTGGAACGCGGCCTGGAGCAGCGGCGCCGCAAGCTGAGCCGGCAGCTGAGCCGGCGCGAGCGCTGTTCGCTGAGCTGAGGCCTCAACCACTCGGACCAGGCTTTCTCGCTGCCGCGCCGGGTCGCCGCCCCGGACTAGCGCTGCGAAGGACCCGGGCCGCACGGACGCGGCGCGCCGCCCGTAGGGGCCGCCGTCGCCCCCGTGTGGGGGGAAGAAGGGCGGCCTCTGGGGGCCCGACAGACAGGAGCGGCTGGACGGCCGTGCCGTCCGGGCCGTATTTATTTGTCCGTGTGAGTGTGTGTGCGTGTGTTCGCGGGGCCTGGGGGTCCCAGGAGCACCCCTACAGAACCCCTCCCCGATGGCAGCGGGGGGACAGGGATGGCCGGTGAACCGCTGCGCCCCCGCCCTCCCCCCTTTCCTGATCTTCGCGAGCAATAAAGTTGGACGAGGCCACACCAGGCCTGCCTTTCTCAGCCCTGGGGCTTTCAATAGACGGAAGGGGGCGGGGCTAGGCCGATAAGGCTGTCTGCGATCCGAAGTGGGGCCGGGCGGCCTTTGAGGTTCCCAGATGGGGCCGGGCGGGCTTTGAGGTTCCCAGATGCGGGGAGGACCCCTCTCGCCTTCGCCTTCAAAGGATGGTGGGGTTTAAGGATGGTGGGGTTTGGGTCGTTGATCGCTTTAGGGATCCCATTTTTTTTTAATTTTTTTTTAATTTTTTAACGTTTATTTATTTCTGAGAGACAGAGAAAGAGTGCAAGCAGTGGTGGGACAGAGAGAGGGAGACACAGAATCGAAAGCAGGCTCCAGGCTCTGGGCTGTCAGCACAGAGCCCGATGCGGGGCTGAAACTCACAAGCTGTGAGATCATGACCTGAGCCCAGTCGGTTGCCCAACCGACTGAGCCACCCAGGCGCCCCTAGGGGTCCCATTTTGAAAGAAGGGACCAGAACAGGGCTATTGCCTTTCTCTTTAAAAAAACAAAACAAAACAAACCACTATTGCCTGAGGTCCTTACAATCACACCCTCCCCTCCCATCACTGGGGGCTTCCTCCTCAAGCTCGTCCACCTGAACAGAGCTCAACTCCATCACCTCGCACCCATCAGCAAGTTGGGGTCTGTTCTGGGGCTGCGGCCGAGGATGGCAGGGTGCTCAGGGCCAGTTCATCTTGGCCTAGGATGCCGCTTTGGTCTTCAGCCGTCTGCGGGCCACTGGACCCAAAGAACTTCACCACGGCACGGACCTGTGGCAGCTCTGAGAAGGTCTCCACGGCCAGCAGCATGGCCAGGAGCCCGAGGAGCAAGTAACCTGGTGAGGAGAGGTTGATGGCACAGCTCTTTGCAGTGCCCATATGCTCCCTGCCACCTCCCAGCCAGGTGACCCGCCACCCCGGCACCCGGCGCCACTCAGAGGTGCCGTCAGGGTTCTACGACTCCCACACCACAGCCCAGGGCAGGGTTCCTCCACCTGGGCGGCTAGGCCTCCCCAGTGGTTTACGGAGTCGTAGTCCGGGCTCCTCTTCCCTCCTCTCGCCCTCACGCTCCTTGGCAGCTGGACTCACCGAGAAGTGCGAGCCGGCCCAGGTGGTAAAGCACCGGATGCAGGCCACGGCCGTGACCCGGCAGCAGGTCCCCCAGGCCGATGGTGCTGAGGGAGCTGAAACAGAAGTAGATGGCCTCCAGCAGGCTGCAGTCACCCTGGATGCCCCACAGCACCAGCGCTGGCAGCAGCACGAAGGCGCCAGCCACTAGCAGGCCCAGTCCGGCTGCCCCTAGCAACGCGGCCCTGGCCGGGGCCGGCCGCCAGTAGGCCGCTACCCAGGCCCCTGGGCGGCTGAGCAGAGGCAGCAGGCAGCGGCGCAGTGCGGACAGGAGCGCTAACGAGGCTGGCAGCCCCAGGGCCGCGTAGACCACGCAGAAGGCCTTTCCGCCCGCCGACAGCGGGGCCATGCAGCCATAACCTGGAAAGGAGAGAGGCCGGGGGCGATGAGCACTCCAGCGGGATGCCCGCTGTGGTTCCCCCCCCCCCCCCTTCCCCCAACGAGGCCTCTGGCAGAAGACCGCCCTCTAGTGGCTGAGATCGAGGGACCGGCTCCCGCCTGTGCTCTGGCTGGCTTTGCTCCTCATTCGCTGGGGGTCTTGGACAAGTCCCTTTACCTCTGTGCCCACTCTTTTCTGGGAAATGGAACATTAAAAGAGGCAGTCACCTTAGGCCTCTTGGGGCTGGGACAGTTCTGAGAACCCCTATCCTGCCCCAGAGGAAGCTTGGTTTTCTCCGGTTCCTCAGCTCTGCCCTTGACCAATACGATGCTTCCAAATCCACTGGGAAGAACGTTACGCACTCTTCCCCTGCCCAAAGGTGTCTTGAGACACCCTGTGTGCCAGGCCTTGCACTGGCATCTGAGTCTGCCCAGGCCCTGCCTTTTGGTGGAGACGACAATGCAGGAAAGTCAGTGAAGACGTGACATGAACGGCGGCAAAAGAGGCAGCGTGCGTGAGAGAGGGCAGTCAGGACTGGAAAAGCATGTGCAAGGCAGGGAGAGGCGGGAGAGCAGGGTGTGCTGGGAGAACAGGACCAGCTGGTCCGGAGGTTGTAAACGCAAATGCCTAGAGGGGCCAGATGTGAGACAAGAGCGTTGGGTTGGCCCGGAGTGGAAGCGTTCTGTCCAAAAGTACAGGCCTTGTTCCTCTCCGGACAATATGCCGCCTTGCAGGGATTCTGGCTCAGAGGGAATATAGCTCTCCTGATTGTCCGAGAGAAGTTGGGAATACAGATTTAGACGACATTTAGACACTCTGCAGATGTTTGTACGGACGATGTCCACTCACAGGACAAAAAAACCTCCAGGGCTTTGGGTCCCATTCCTTTATTTCCCTGCGCCTTCACACATGCTGTTCCCTCTGCCAGGAATTCCGTCATCCCTGATCTCTGTGCCCTCTTGCCATGGCTAACGTTTCATCAGGACTTCCTCCCCCTGGCCACTCTCTCCGGAGTCGGTGGTCCTGACCTGCACTCCTGGGTTCACTCCATTCTCCTCCGTTCAAGAATCCACCCTACAATACCCGCTCCCCGCCTTGCCTCGGGCCACGGGGTCTGGGCATCTCTCCCGGATGTCAGGGGGCGTCGGGGTGTGTGGCTGAGGAGGACACACCCTGCCTGGCCGCTGAACTTGAGGTACCAGTTGGGGTACTGGTGTGGGAAGCCCCAGCTCTGATGTCAGGCCGAGTCAGGCCTGGGATCTGTCTGGCCTTTTGGGGCTGAGGGAAGGGCTACATCGCCAGGGCCCCCCAGGAGCCCCCGCCTGCCCGGCCGCCTGGCAGCCTTACCCGTGGTGGTGAGGATGCTGGCAGTGAAGAGCAGGGCCGAGGGCAGATCCCAGTTCCCAGCCTCTGAGCCATCGCCCCAGCTGGAGACCCCGCGTACCTGGGCCGCCAGGGCGGTGCCCAGCAGCTCCTCCAGCGCCCCAGGTGGCAGGCAGGCCCCATATTCTGCCTGGAAAGTGGCCAACTCGGTCCTGAGCTTGGCCTGGAGCCGGAGGGCTGGCGGCCCCTCCAGGGCCTGAAGCACAGCAGCCCCAATCCCCAGGGCCAGCAGGTGGGCCACAACCAGTAGTGGGAACCGGGCCCAGGGCCTTAGAGCCCCCATGTTGTGCCGCCTGGGGTCGGAGGTGCTGTGGGAGCTGGCGGCTCCACGGGCACCTGGGAGGGGCTGGCAGGGTGCGGCCGGGAGGAGGTGCCCGTGGGAGGCTGAAGACAGACGCCAGGGACTCACTGAGGGAGAGTGTGAATGAGCGGCAAGGGGGTCGGTCCGGGTCCCTCCTCCTAATTTCTGGGGACGAGACATTATTTGCCCAGTTCCCCGAAGCCGGGGAGATGGGGGCGGGGTGGAGCAGGTTGAGGCCCAGAGAGCGAGCGAGACTGGCTCAAAGTCACACAGGGTGGCTTATTCAGGGAGGAGCTCACTCAAGCCCGGCCCGCTCCCTGCATCCCCTCAGCAAGTACTTCTTTTTCCTGAGGACACTGGACAAGAAGACAGACACAGGTCCCTTCCCTCCTGCTGTTCCACAAGAAACCTGTTAGCAAGAGAATGTGACAAGTTTGAATTGTCACACATACCCTGAAGTTCTGGGGGAAGGCCCTGGAAGAGTGAAGACTGACATTTCAGCTGGGGAACAGAAGCCAGTCAAGGTGGGAGAGAGCTTGGGGTGTGAGAGGAACAGTGTGGGGTGGGGGTGGGGGGGTAAGGACACAGGGCCGAGAGGACAACAGTGGCCTAGGTGGACCTATTGGGAGGGGGGTGCGAGGGGGGTACAGCAGGCAGCCTGCAAGGAAGAGGGGACAGGAGTGGGGACAGGAGTGGGGATTTGGGAAGAGGGGTGGGGGGGGTGCAGGGCAGTGAGCTGAGAGGAGCCAAGGCCGCCGCCTAGAGGACGCTCTCACACCTCCATTCTGAGTTCTCCCTGAGAACCCTGTGCTGGGCCCTCCTGAGTCCCGCCCCACTGAACACTGGGGACACAGTGAGCCTGGCTGCCAGGGTGTGTGCAGGGGCGGGGAGCCTAGACTACTACTCCCCTGAACCGTGGAGGGGCTGAGCGCAAGGGCCCCGCCCCGGGGCCTGGTGTAGGGTGCCCCCCACCCCCCTGCAGAACCCACAGAAGTGTGGACGGAGCCATGAGCCAGTAAGAGAAGTGTGGACGGAGCCATGAGCCAGGGTGGTCACTCCTCCTGGTCCAGACCCTGGAATAGAGACAAACCCAGGACAAGCCCCCAAGATTCTGCCCAGTGGGCTCTGGACGCCTGAGTTCCGCGAGCTGGCTGTGGCGGGCACAGCATGGCCAGGGAAGACGCCCCAGGGGAGGTGATGTTGCAGCTGGGTCCCGAGGATAAGCAGCAGGAAGAACGGGGTGATTCTTGAAATGGCAGGAAAGGCCTGCCAAGGGTGGGGAGAAGGTGGGCGAGAGCAGCGCGTGTGGGTGCCGAGGAGGCTGAGGCGGGCCTGGAATGCCTGACCGAGGCCAGTGCTCTTGGTCCCAGCCTAGCCTCAGGCCAACTGCCCCTTGTGCTGAGGGCACGAAGTCACCAGGTTTGCGTGATGGCTCGGATCCCCCGGCTACCTCCCAAAAAGGTGAGAGGCTGCACCCGGGGAGACAGCTTAGGGAGTTTATTTGGCTTCATAGGATCCTGAGGCCGAGGCCCCAACCCTGGCCGGGGCGGCAGGAGGGCACCCAGAGAGTCCTGGCCCCAGAGGACCCCCAGGGCAGGGGTGGGGGCATCCGGGCACTAAGCCCTGGGGCGGGGGCCACAGTAGCAGGGCTTGGTCAAGAGTGCTGGTGACAGCCGAGGCCAGCCCCTCTCCCCTGTACTTCCCCTCCTTCCTGCACCACCCCTGGGGGCGATTCCCTGAGACAGGCTCTGGTCCTCCCAACCAGCTGGGTACAGTGTTGGGCCCCAACGGGGCAGGTAAGTCGGGGGACCCACAGGTTGCAGGTGTGGGGGGGTGCAGGCTCCCCCCCTCCAGTGTGAAGGCTTCCTGTGCAGTGTAGTGTTCCTGACCCCCAAAGGGGGTGGGGTCCCTGGGGGAAACCAAGGCAGCTACAGAGGCTCGCCCGGCTCCTGTTCCAGTGTATACTGTGGCTCCTGTAGGGCAGCTGGAGCGTGGGGGAGCAGCCCCGCCCACTCAGGGCCCTGCCTCTGGCGCCCACGGGGCCTGGGCACCTATGTCTTTGGTCTGTGCCCTGCAGTCCTGAGGGCCCCCCCGGAAGGGGTTGGCAGGTGGAGAGTCCCAGAAGGGGTCCGAGTCTGGGAACAAGGTCCAGGGTGCCCGGCGGGGCGCAGGCTGTGGCGAGGACAAAGGCGAAGGCCGTGGCCCGGCTGACACGAAGCTCCACGGGTCGATGCGGCTGCGAAGGGGTGAGGGTCGAGGTCGGCTGATGAGGCCCAGGGGCGGTGAGCGTGGGGTGCCTGGGGTGCCAGGAGCAGAGCGTGATATCCCTGGCGGCGGTGAGACAGCACTTCCTAGGAAGGTTGAGGGAGGGGGCACGGGGTCAGGCAGCCACCAAATCCTGGGTGTCCACGGGAGGCACCGCCCACCTCTGGAGCTTTCCTATCTGCACAGCGAGCTGCTTGACTCATAACTTCCATGGCCCTTTAGACTCTGTGGTGCATCTGTTTAATTACCCAGTGGTTAAGAGCAAGGCCTCTGGAGTAGACGGGCCTGGGCTTGGATCCCAGCTCTGCCACTTAACTGGTGAGAGCCTTGGGTCCCTCATCTCTCTGTGCCTTAAACCTCATCTAAAAAATGGGTATAACAAGAGTATCTTGTTCACAGGCCCGTCATGTAATTAAGTGAGACAATCTCTCCGCAGCTCAAGGAACAGCGCCTGGCACAAGTAAGCAACCAGTAGGCGTTTGCTGTCATTATCTCACCAGGATCATTTCTATTCTTTCACAACCTGCCTGGCCATGCCCCCCCCACCCCAGCCCCCTCTCCCGCCACTGGGTGGCTGAACTTAGAACTCAGTTCCTTCTGTGCCTCCCCAGTGCCCTGAGGGCCTGGTCTGGGATCCAGCAGATGGCTGTGGCCCCAGCCTTACTGCCCCACACGTCCCCAGCGGCCTCTCCTCCCCGCTGTCACCCACAGTAGGCCTGCTTCGGGCCACTCACCGCGACTCTCCTCCTCACGCCGGGGGCTCTTGGCTGACAGCTGGCCCAAGGGGACTCCGAGCTCCAGCAGCAGGGGCGCAGGGGTGGGCGGGCCGGGGGCGTCCGGGCTCAGCGGGGAGGCGGGGGCGTCGGGCCTCTTGGGGGAGAAGCGGATGAGCTGGGAGGGGGGTGGCTCGGCGGCTGACGGTGTAGGCACCGGCGCGCGGGGTATTGGCGAGGGCTCCCCACGCTCGCGGCCCGGGCCGCCCGGCGACGGCGACGGCGACGGCGGCTGCAGGTCGCGGCCCAGGCCCAGGGAGGCGAGCAGGGCTGTGCCGCGCAGCAGCGCGCGCTGGATCAGCTTGGGCGTCCCGGAGCCGCTACCGCGCTCCGCGGGGCCTGGGCGCCGAGGCTCCTCGGGCTCCGGGCTCGGCCGCGGGGGGTTACCTGGCAGCGGGGGCGGGCACACGTTAGGCCGTCTTCCGGGCGGGGGCCACAGGGGGCCCTCAGCGGCCTAGAACAAGGACTGAGTTCTGCTCCCCACCAACGTCCTCCCTGACTCCTTTACTCCCCGACCGGGTTCCTCCCTGCCCACCGATCTCGCCCATCGCGCGTTCTCTCTCCCTCTCTCTCTCTCTCTCTCTCTCTCTCTCTCTCTCTCTCCTCTCTGGCTCTAGAATCTGCCATCGTTTTCCATTACTACTAAAATAAAGTCCAAGCTCCTTGGCTGAGCTTTCAAAGCCTTCCTCTACTCCACCCTCCTCGGGCCAGGCCTGGAGTGGGACATGGGGCTGGGGGTCCAGAGGAGGAAATGCAAGGCTGGGGAAACTGAACTTTTACTACCAGGGCTTGGCTCAGGGTCCCTTTTCTCAGCCACAACCCTTACCCAGTCTCTCTGACTTATCTGCCCCTGCCCAGACCCCTGCCTTCCAAAATGCAAATGGCTAAACTCCCCATCCTTTCCAGGCCCTTCCTAAACTGTCTCTTGCCTCCTTTTCCAGCGTCATGCACTCATTCATTCAACAAACATCTGCTGGGGCTGAGCCGGGCCCACAGACCCAGAGGATGAAGGCCTGGCCCCCACCTATGGCTTCAGGCCTGCAACTCCCTGGCTCTCAACTTTTCCTCCGAGGTTTCCTCTTCCTCAGGTGTGGAAAGCCCCGTGCCTGTGCACACACCGTTCCCTCTGCCCAGCACAACTTTCCCACCTCGGCTTTCTGTGATCCCTTAGTCACCATTCAAGCCCCGGGTGAAAGAGCACCTCCCTGTGAAGCTATAATACTGTTAATTATAATAAGAAATACATATTTGGTTTTCATCTCATCCCTGGCACAGAACTCCGAAAACTCTTAGATTTTCCTAAGTGATCACATTGATAGAAGTGAAAGGAGCATTTTTGGCTCTTCCTAACAAGCCCCTTTGAATCACATTTAAGTTCACATTAACGATGGGGCACCTGGCTGGCTCGGTCGGTTAAGCATCTGACTTTGGCTTAGGTGGTGATCTCACAGTTCGTGGGTTCTAACCCCATGTCAGGCTCTGTCCTGACAGCTCAGTGCCTGGAGCCTGATTGAGACTCTGTGTCTCCCTCTCTCTCTGCCCCTCCCCCGACCTGTTCTTGTCATCCCTCTCTCTGTCTCAAAAACAAATGAACATTAAAAAAATAATTTTAAGTTCACATTAATGAGGTCACTTTTGGAAAGCCCGGTTGCCGGGGCGAATGAACCACGTGACGAGAGCTGGAGACTGAGGTCTATCACCAACGGCCAATGATTCAATCAATTGATCGTGTCCACATAATGAAGGCTCTATAAAAAAAAAAAACCCTAGCCAAAGGGTTCAGAGAGCTTCCACTGGTCAACACGTGGAGGTGCCAGGAGAGTGGAGCACCCAGAGAGGGTCCTAAAGCCCCACTTCCCCCCTTCCCACAGACCTTGCCCTAAGCACCTCTTCCATCTGGTTGTTCTCGATCTGTATCCTTTATGATAAATTGGTGATCTAGTAAGTGAACTGTTTTCCTGAGTTTGGTGAGCTGCTCTAGCAAATTACCAAACCTGAGGAGGAGGTCACGGGAACCTCTGGCTTATAGGTGGTTGGTCAGAAGCACACGTGACACCCTGGACTTGTGACTGGCATGTGAAGTGGGGTGGGGGGCAGTCTTGTGGGACTGAGCCCTTCACCTGGAGGGTCCGATGCGAACTCCAGGTAGACTGTGTTAGAACTGAATGGGAACCCCACATTTGGTGCCAGAAGTGAAGTGAGTAGTGCCTGGAGGAAAACAAGAGTTTTTTTCCTCTTTTAGAAGCCCTCCCAGAATCTCTCCTAACCTGTGGAGTTACTGCTCACCTTATGCCTTATACAGCCTTTGCCCCACCACTTACTTGTTTGTTTCTGAGTCTGCCCCTCCCCCCCACTAGGCCCTCCCCCAGGGCAGGGCAGGGTTGATTTCTTTTCTTTCTTTCTTTTTTTCTTTCTTTCTTTCTATTAGAGAGAAAGAGAGAGCTTTCTTTTTTTTTTTTTTTTTTATTTGAGAGAGAGAGAGAGAGAGAGAGAGAATATCTTAAGCAGGCTCCACACTCCACACTCAGAGCCTGAGGTGGGGCACGATCCCACAACCCTGGGGGATCATGACCTGAGCCGAAATCAAGAGGCAAGTACTCAACTGACTGAGTCACCCAGGAGCCCCAGGATTGATTTCTAATATGTATGATGCCTGTCTCACAAAATGCATCAATATATGTTTGATGGGGGCATCCATTCTTATGATCTTTGCAACAGCCCCATAAGGTGATCACTATTATACGACTTTACAGATGATGAAACTGATAGTTATAATGATATTAAACTGAACAGGGGAAAAACATGTTTAAAACAAACAGGAAGGGGTGCCTGGGTGGCTCTGTCGGTTAAGCGGCCAACTTCGGCTCAGGTCACGATCTCACGGCTTGTGAGTTCGAGCCCCACGTCGGGCTCTGTGCTGACAGCTCAGAGCGTGGAGCCTGCTTCGGATTCTGTGTCTCCCTCTCTCTCTGCCCCTCCCCCACACTCTCTCTTTCTCTCTCAAAAATAAACATTAAAAAAAATAAAAACTAAAACGAGCAGGAAAAATGAGACAAAGGTAAGGGCGGATGGAAGTCAGCACAGAATATGAGAGTGTGAAGAAGTTCCTGTGATCAATGGCCTTGAGAAACTGAGGTTCTGAGAGGTAAGTGCCTTGCTCAAGGTAATTCGGCAGGGATTTGAATTTGCCTCCACTCTTCCTAGCACTAAGAGTTGGCAACTCTGTTGCTTTGAATTAAAGCAGCACGGCCATCTTGACCCAGAGATGCAGGTGAAATCGCTTCCATGGGGCCTCACAGAGAGCACGTGCCGTGTGGCAGTTAGCGGCTCCAGAGAGTCACAGAGCAGTCCCGTCAGCATAGGCGGACTGTATCCACCAACAGGCACCTTACGGCAACCCGTTCCCCGGTAGTATGGCGCGTGCCTGGGACAACCTCACAGGGTCCTCTTTGACTCTCAGCCAGGCTTCTGACTGTGTGGGTGGCTGGGAGGTCAAGGTCACGTACTCTCCTAGGCCCAAGATGGCCACTGGAGTGTGGGCTCGTGCTAGGGAACCAAGTGTTCAGCCGGCGGCTGGGCTGGGATAGGGGATATCCTTCCAGGTCAGGGGCAAGCTTGAGAAGGATGGGGTTCAGACCCTTGTGTCCCTGCTCCTGGTTGCTCAGAAAGAGCAAGGTCAAAGGGCTCTGCAGAACACGGTAGGGGCCGCTTCAACCTACACACCTGGGTTGACAGGACTTTAAGTTCTCCACTGGCCCTTTTAGCTTGGTACATTCTAGAGCAGGTGAACCAAGCTGCCCCTTGGGCCTTCTAATTCTCAGTTCCATCTCTACAGCTAGCTTGGGGCAGTGTAATTTCTGGAGTAGAAAATGGAGCGGCAGATGAGGGTCCGTGGCCCTGTTGCTGGAGTCAGACCTGGGTTCAGATCCCTGTTCTGCTGTGTGCCCTACATCAAACCACATAACCTCTCTGTGCCTCTATAAGATGGTCCTAATCGTAATACCCAGCATTGCCTGGCACATACGAAGGACCTAGTAAATGTTACCTGTTGTTACTACTATCAAATGTTACTCAAATAATGGTGGAGGTGATGTGCTGGGTGGGGCGAGAGGGGCTCTGACGGGATCCACAGGCAAAGAAGGATGCAGCTTTCTACCCCTTGCCAATCCCGAGCTGCTTGTCCCTCTGACACAGGAGCCCTGATCTCTGCCCAACCCACTAGCTTCCCAAGCAGTTTGTGTGCGAAAAACCCTTTCTTCAGGTGAAAGCATCTGAGGAAGCCAAAGTCTCTCTGCGTTCAAATCCTTAGCTGAAGGCCCCAGGTAGGTTACTTTACCTCTCGGGGCCACAGCTTTCTCATCTCTAAAATGCCGATAATAACAGCACCTCCCTCACAGGGTTGTTGCTTAAAGGGAATGCCTGACGCGCAGTAACTGCTCGTATCCTCATGGAGGACAGAAAAGCTCAGAACTGCCCCAGGTGCAGTGAGAATGGGCTCTGGACCCCACCTTCTCAGCTTTCTCATCTTCTCCTCTACGACTACAGGCTGCTCAGAAGGGACTCTGAGCACAGTGTGGCAGCCACCTGCCTGGTCCACTCCACGGGCACAGTTTCCCTCCCCTCTCTGGACCCAGCTTCCCTTGGGTCCCAAATGGGGAGTACCATTGCTGTCTTCCTTCCCTCCCTACAGCCTGCTGAGGCACAGCAGCTGCCACCGGGGCAGAAAAGAGGCCTTTTGCGGGCCAGGCCTGACCACGAGGACTGCACTATGGGCCCCCTGAAACCTGGGCTGTACCTGGCTCAGTTGTGGACCTATATAGGTCAGATGGGGGTTCTAGGAACGACCTGCCCTGCTGCTGATCTTTTGTAGTTTCCCCATAGTACCCATAGGAGCGCAGCAGGAGTCTGCTGTTTGCTGGTGGGGGTAGGGGGAGGGAGAAAAGGCCACTCACCATTGAGCATTGGGGGTGTAGAAGGAGATCCCAAGGAGGATGAGTCATCTGAATCCAGGTACCACGTGGCTTCGTCCAAGCGGGACCTTCTCCTGGGGAGGGGAGGGAGGTTGGGCTTCGTGAATCTCAGGACTATTGGGGAGGTAGATGATGCTGGGGCGGGGGCTCTCTGGCACTCACCTCCCATTCTGAGCTTCCCCAGGCTTGGGGGAACTGGGGCCCCAGGCCCAGCATGCTCGCCGCTCTCCGTTGCTGGAGTCCTCCAGACGTCTAGGGGACTGGCGGCCCCATGCCTGGCCTGGTTCAGCAGGCTCCACTGTGGGTAGAAAACCAAGAGGGTCTGAGCTGAGGTCAAGAGCCCTGATCCTTGTCCTCCAATCATAACAGTCTGGCTCCAGGGACAACTTCTTAGAAGATGGGGGATCAGGTGGGAACCCATACTATTCCGAGGGTGGGCTTTGGGCCACAGAGAATCTGAACAGAACTGGGATGGGGTAGGTAGGTTTGGGTTCTGGGGTTAGCAGTGGGGTGGGGTATCTCATCTAGTTCTCCAGTTGGCATTTGCTGTTTAGTAGTTCGCATGCTGTGGCAAACTTGCCTGGGTTTGCTGGCTCTGCCCCTCGTTAGCTATGTGACATTAGGCAAGTTACTTTTTCCATTTTTCTCATCTATAAAACTTACTTAGATCAAATAAATGCCGCCCAGGGCACGCAGAGATATCGGTCTAAACAGATAGGGGAGGGAGTCTGGGTGTGGGGAGTTAGGAGAAGACAGTGGGATCCAGCTCCCAGGGTAAGGTTTGACAGAAGGATATGGTGCTGAGGGGAAAAGCATGCGGAGAGGTTTCTTACACTGGATGGCCCGGAACCGGGGGAAGGTGGGCGAGTCCCCAGCCCCAACCTCGAAGACGTTTCTCCTCCGGTCCAGGCCGGGTGAGGCCTGCACGGTGATGCGGTGTTTGAAGTCTGGGGTTGGGGGGAAAGCAGGGTGCAGGTTTGTGGTGAACGAGAGCCAGGATTCCAACCCTCAAGAGCCCTCAGCCAGCTCCCAGGCCACGAAGGCAGTTCAGGCACGGTGGCTGCGTGACTGAAGCCGGGGTCACCGCTCTCCTGGGCCTCAGGCTCTCCATAAGGAAAGCGGACAGCCAGGACTCCACCAACCGAAGATTCCCCGTAGGCGACCCGCCGGGCGCCCACGGCCTTCCCCGAACTTTCATGAGCCCCGCCCCTCTCCGGGAGCAGCCACTCCCTGGCCGCCATGCAAATATTTCCGCCAGAGCCCGCCCACATGAGAAAAACAACACTCCCGGCCCCACCCCTTCCAGCCTTCGGCTCACAGTCCCACCCACCAGCACCCCAGACCAATCCCAGTGAGGCCAGCACAAGCCCGACCCCACCTCTCCGCTCATAACCAATGACTGGGAGGCGCGCTAGGCCCCGCCCCTTACCGAGGGGCATGCTGATGCGCTCGCCGCCGTCTCGCGCGCGGAGCTTGCTGCGCTTGAAGGTGCCGCGGCGGCGGCGCACGTGCGGCCGCTCCCGGTCCACCTGCTGCAGCAGCAGCGTCAGCTCGCGCTCGAACACCTCCAGCTCCCACTGAGCCAGCAGGTGCTCGCGCCGCCGTAGCTGCTCTGCCTGTGACCGCTGCTCACGCGCCGCGCGGGTCAGCTCCTCCTCGCGGCTCAGAAGTTCCTGCGCCCGGGACAAGGAAGGTGGTGGGATCGGCCCAGTAAGGACCCTTAGCGTCCGCCCCCACGGAGACCGTGGAGGCACTTCCCGGCCTCTCTTTCCAATCCCGTCACCCCGACCCCTCCCACCTTTTCCTTGGCCCGCAGTTCGTCGAAAAGGCCTTGGATCTCACGCTTCCAGCCTTCCTGCATGGAATGGAAGGAGTCCCGCGGCATTTCCCGCAGGACCTGCGCCTCTAGCGCCTCCAGCTGCTGCAGGATGGAGGCAAAGTCGGGCCTGCGGTGGGGGTCCTGCGCCCAGCAGTCTGGGGACACGAGTGGAGGGGGAACAGAATGAGAAAGGGTCTGTGGGTGGGCGTGTCCCGTGCCAAAGGGCTCTGCCCCACACCCTTCAGCCCCATATCCTTACCTGCCATGAGCTGTGCGAAGGGCTCAGGGCAGGTGGAAGGGATGGGCAGTGTGAGCTTGTTGACAGCTACTCCGTAGGCTACAGCAAGGCAGTCGATACCACGGTAGGGCACCTCCCCAGTCAGCAACTCCCACAGCAGCACCCCAAAACTGTAAGCAAGACAAAGGGTCTGTGTCCCGTCCTCTACTTACTTATCACTATTTCACCCCAAAGCAACTAGGAACCAAATGATTTGGGTCCCTCCCCCTGGGCTCTGCCTGTCTGCCCAGCCCTAGATTTTGGCAGCCACCTCTGCCCTCTTCAGCCCCACGGATGGCCTTGTCCTGTCTCTACCCAGGCCTCACCTCCAGACATCGCTGCCCTTAGAGAAAGTGGAGGCCTTGATAACCTCAGGGGCCATCCAGGCATAGGTGCCCGCAGCACTCATTTGTGTGGTTTTGTGCCACTCTCGGGCCAGTCCGAAGTCAGTGATCTTCAGGGTCTTGTGGTCCATGTCATCACCTTCAATGGGCTGCAGCAGCAGAACTGGGGAAGAGGGTGGGGGGCAGGACTGTGGGTGCTCCATGCTCAGTTAGTGGGGACAAGGGAGGAGCTAGGAGCAAACCATCATCTCACAGACAGGCTGGCTAGGTACTGGAAGCACAGAGGTGATCTTGCTCTGGAGAACTCACAGCTGGAGGTTGGGGTAGAATCAGACAAAAATAATAATGCTGGGAAACATTAATGGAGGGGCTACTTGAGGCCAGGCATTAACACTCAGCTCTAGCATTCACAAAACCATCTCCGAGGTACCCATCATTATCCCCATTTTACAGAAAAGGAAACGGAGCAGAGAAACCACTTAGTCAAGATCATATGCAAATAAAGAACGGAGTCCAACCTAGTCTGTGTGGTTCTCAAGCCAGCGTTCTAACTTTTCCCTAATGCTGCATTGGACAGAAACCCATGTCTTGTCATGGTGCTGAGACAGGAGTGTGAATTAGAACCCCCGTTCGTGTGGGGAACAGGAGGGAACCCCTTGGTGAGAAAGGAAACCCAGCAGGCACTGCAGGCCCCCGGTGCCCATGTCTCGTCTTGGCTAGTGCAGCCACTCTCCGTGAGGACAGAAAGACTCCCAACAAAAGATATCTACTGATGCAGCTGGACGTGAAGAGAATGGGGAGTCTGAGAAGTGAAGGTCCTTGGCCAGAAAGGAGGAGCTTGGGACAAACATGGGAGTGGATGGTCAGATTTGGCAGGGGTTCATGGTGTTGACCCCAATGGGGCCACCATAGTCTGTAGACAGAGGAGAAGCAGCAACTTGCAAACCTCTCATTGGGACAAACATGGCTCAGATGAGAGGTTTTGAGGAACAGAAAGAGGATAAAGTCATAGAATCATCAAGGGTTTGAAGGGGGCCTCTCACTCTGCTGGTTATTGTAGAGAAGTGACATCCAAGCCAATTACCTTTCTGAACATACGTCATTTCAGGGCACACCAACCACTCAGCCCTGCTGTCCAGGGTGAAAGCACCATTACGGGGGCAGCTCAGGGTACTGAGGGCAGAGGGGATGGGCACCTAACCCAGCCTGGCAAAAGGGAGGACTTCTTGGAGGAGGTGGCAGAACCAGGGTATTCACTTTTCCAGGCTTGAAACCATAACCCCTGCTCCTGCTGCTGGCCAAGCTTTCTGGGCCTTGCGGCCGCATCTGGCACTGCCACCCCCCCCCCCAGCTGTCTTTGATTCTGGGGCCTCTGGCTGCTTGTGCTATTTCCTTAGGGCCTCCCCTCCCCTCAGCCTTTTCGGTGCCAGTGCTCCTCAGAGCCTGGCCTCTCCTCAACCTCTGCCCACTGCCCCCAGGCTGTCTTGGCCTCTCCCAAGTGCCAGCTGCCCCCTCCCTGTTGGACTCTCCCACATTTGAAGCTCTAGGCCAGAAGCCGATTCAGCTGCCCATCACCGCCCCGTCTGATGTCCAAATGCCCTCAACAACCACCTTCTGAATCCCACCGCACACAGCAAATCTCCCTGCAATTTCTCCTAATTCAGAGAACGGTCTTGCAGTCCATCCTCTCCTCTGAGCCAGACTGGGGCTGAGTCCCAAACAGTTAATAAAGCTAAGGATGACAACGAAAGCCACCTCAGAGGGTTGTCATGAGTATTTAACAAGATCACACTTCTTAATTCCTTAGCACAGGGTGTGACATCTGGTACTGAGCGTCAGCTGTCCTCTAAAGATTAGGTCTCTACCCTCTCGTGTTGACTCTCCTTGCGGTCCTCTGTCACAACATATTCCCTGCTTTGCAATGGACTCTGGGCTGGCTGCTGGAGGCTCAGAACTGGACCATTTAGTAAACCTTACACAAGTTCATTCCAAAGCAGCAGAACTGCAACGGGGGGGGCGGGGCGGGGGGGGGGGAGGGCGGCAGGTGGCTGGAGTGGCACCAAGCAAAGGGGTCTATGTGCTAGGGCCCGAAGGTCTACGTGCTGGTCTCTCCTGGTGACAGGACCCACCCACCCTCTTGAAGACCAACTGGCCAGGTCTCTAGCTACTTGTACCTCACAGACTAGTGAAGTACTTTCCCACCAGCATCTCTGGCTGGGAGGCCAGCTTCCCCTTTTCGGTCAGGTAATCTGAGGCCCAGAGATAGGCAGCCTCTCATCCAAGTCTCAGGACTTCTTTGTCCCTGGTGGCCTTTCTGTCACCCTCCACCCCCAGCTTCACACCTTTGAAGCCTCATCCTCACCTCCGAATCCCCTGCTTTATATCGAGTGCCTTGAATCTGTCCCAACCCAAGTTGCTCTTCTGGCATCTGATACAAACCTTGGGGATGGGGTGATCGGGGGCCACCTGGAGGAGAGGGAGCTGGAGATCCCAAGCTCTCAGCCCCCTCTCAGGGCTCCCTAGCCTCTGAAAGGGGCCTGGCCCCCAGCTCCCTCCACAGGCTGGCCTCTGGGGGCCTAAGCAGCTCACACCTCTTCCGCTTCCCTTCCCTGGTCCCTACTTCTCCTTTCTGGGAGGCCTGGTCCAGGTTTCCAACTGGGGGGGAGCCCTTTGGGGGAGAATTGGGGGAGGTCAGACCCAGGCCGGGCTGGCTGGTCAGTCCTGTGACTCGTGGGCCTGGAGAATTCCCCCTCCACTCCCCGCCAGGCTTCCTCACAAGGCCCCCATTGTCCAGGAAAATCACGCCATTGTTTCCTGCCTGTGCCCCCCCCCCCAGCCCAGGGACTCCCCCCACCATCCCACAGACAGCACCCCAGGCCTAGGACCGGGGTCTTCGAGGTGGGAGGCCAGGCTCAGAGAGGCTGAGGGCACCTTGCCTGCCTTCATCACCACCCAGACTCTGGGAGAGAAACAGGGGAACTGGAGGGGGGGGTGTGTGTGTGCAATCCCTGGCTCCTTCCTCTCCCATAACCCCCCCCCCCTCCCCAACCCTTGGCTCTTTCCTCCCCTGCAGGCAGCTGGGCTGGGGAGGGAGCAGAGGCTGGAGCAGGGGCAGGAAGCCGGCTCAGGGGCAGCAGGAAACGCAGGAAGCAGTGGGGAGGGTGGGGAGCAGGGGCCTGGGCTATTGTTCCATTTTCTCTGGAAAGAAAACTGGAGGAAAAACAGAAGAAGGGAGTCCCCTCCCCCAAGGCCTTCGGGGAATCTCCCTCAGGCTGGGGCAGTGAGTGGGGGTCCCTGGAAGGCTAGGGCCAAGAAGTAAGGGTGAGCAGAGGGAAGTGCCCCACTGGATGAGGGGAATAGGTGGGGGTGGCTGGTAGGCCTCCCCAGCCCCTCCAGGCCTGTCAAGGACTTGGATATTACTGGGTCAGGGCATTCTGCTCTCCATAAGCTACTTGTATATGGTCAGCTCAGGCCAGGCCGCCCAAAATATCCATGCTTACCTCCCCCAAGAGTTGCCCATGCCTCTCCAATAACCCATCAGCCCCTCCCGCACCTCCTGTTGCTCTACGGCCTGTACCCTGAGCCCCAGCAGACCCAGCCCCGCGTCCCCACTACTGGGAGGGGTGGTCCTGCCTCTTGGCCTGACATGGCTGGAGACGGAGTAACCTTACTGCTTGAGGTTCCCTTAGCCCCACCATGCCCACCCCAATTGCTCATTCCAGGCAAGGCCCTCTCGGTGATCCAGCCCTCAAATGCTCACACCCACAGCTGCAGACCTACTACGTGCCAGGCATCAGATGCCAGGCTTGCCCAGTCCCTTAAGCCATTTCACCTTCCTGGTCACTCCCTTTTTACAGAGTCTGAAATTGAGGATCTGAGTTGAAATAAGGAGCTAAAGGTCATGCAGTCAGGGGCATGGGCGGGACCAGAATTCCAGCCCTGTCCCCAGCCTTGACCCCCAGGGGTGGGAAGGGTGGGGGGCTTTCCTCTCCAAGATCTCTGTTCTGGAGAAGCTTCCCACCACAAGAGCAGAGCAGCAACAGCACAAGTGTGAGCTTTAGGGGAGAGGAAGATGAGCGCCAGTATCCAGCTTCCTTGAAGTGGTGTCCACGGTTAGACAGGATGCTTATGGCTCACCTGAGAGCTCCCAACTTTTTAACTTGGCAGCTATGAGCTCGGGTTAAGGGCTCCATCTGAGGCTGGGGCGTGAAGGACGGTTTGGTGCCTGGGACTCCTGCTTTGGGGCCCGTGTGGACTCATGGCGCCCCTAGTCAGCTGGGACTCCCCTAGGGCAGGAGCTCCTGCCTCTCCTAGATCCCCAGGTGGCTCAGCTGAGAGTTGGCAGGTGTGTGCTCGGCCCACGCCGCCCTCCAACCATGCTCCCCAAAACTCACTGTTGTTGGACTTGAGGTCTCGGTGGATGACGGGCACCAGGGCCTCACAGTGCAGGTAGTGCATCCCGCGGGCAATTTGCACAGCCCAGTTGACCAGAACATGCGGGGGCACACGTCGCCCAGCCAGGGCACGGCTGAGGGGCCCACCGGCCGCATACTCCATCACCAAGCACAGGTTGGGCTCCTCTAGGCACACGGCCTTGAGGGCAATGATGTTGGGGTGTGCCAGCATGGCGAAAAGCCGGGCCTCCTGGCGCACGCTCTCAGCTGTCACACTGATGTCCTCATCGGGGTCCTGGCGAGCTGCCTTCACAGCCACCAGTTCACCTCGCCAGCTGCCGCGGTAGACCTTGCCGAAGCCACCGATGCCGATCACCTCCTCCAGCCGCAGCTCTTGGAAACTGGCCACCTCGCAGGGGGGCGGGCCACCGCCCCGAGACACATAGTTGGATGGAAAGATGCCCACCTGGCCGCCCACCTGGCCCGCCCACCAGCCCTCATCGCCTGAGATAGCTGCATCCCGGGACAGCACCTCCACACGGTCGCCCTTCCTCAGGGCCAGTTCGTCCTGCCCACTGGGTTCGTAGTCAAACAGGGCTGTCCAAACAGGGTTGGCATAAGCCGCTGTCTTCGGGGACCCCTCTGGCCAGCCTCCTCCGCCGCCACCCCCACCGCCCCCACTGCCGCTGCCGTTCCACGACCCCAGCGGGCTCTTGAGAAAGAGGTTCTTCAAGGGCTCCATGGCTGGGACCCAATACTGGGGCAAGTGGGGTACCTTCCCTGGGTGCCCCTGGTCCCCACCCCTGCTGGCTGCCAAGGCCCTAGTCCCGGAACCCGGGCATCCGGGCCCTGGCCCTCAGCCCCAGACCCAAACCTCTCTGGGGAGCCAGGAGTATTGCCTCCCGGCCCCCCGCATCTCGGGCTTCTAGAGGGCCACCCAGGGCAGTGTGGTCAGGCTCTGGGGGTGGGACCCCGGGGCCTCCGGCGTCTCACCATGGCCAGCTTGGAGGGGCCCGAAAGTCCCTCAGTCCTGGAGCAGTCCTGGGAGGCTGGCTCCGGCACTCGCCGAGTGTAAGGTGGGGCCAGCAAGGGGCAGCGCCTGGACTCCGGTTGGGTCTTTTTGCGCAGGGGGTGGCTGGAGTGTCCCTGGTTGGGCCGAGCTGCCGCTTCCCAGCCCGGCTCCCTCAGCCCGACGGCTCCAACCCCGTTCCCTTCTTCCTCCTCCCTTTGTACTTTGGCCCCGGGGGCGGGAGGCAGAGGTGGAGGGTGGAGTTTCACTTTTTTCCGCTCTTCTCCCTCCTGCAGGAAACAGCATCAGATGACGCGGGCGGGTAGCCCTGCTCCCCTCCCAGAGGCTGCCGGAGCAGGTCCCGGGAGTTCCCGGGTAGGCGGGCAATGAGGGGATGGGTAGTCCCGACCGCCCATCGCAGGAGGTTCAGGGTCAAGGTTGGTCTTTGCTAAGGACAGGCCATCCCCTCTGCATCCGCATCAGCAAAACGGGGTAAAGAACCTGGCTTGGGAGTGGGGCAAAGCCGAGTCTAGTCTTGGCTCCGAAGTTGAAGGACTGTGTGACTCATCTTCTCTTCGCCTCATTCCCTTCATAGCTGAAACAGAGACCAGAAACTCTGCTTTGTAGAGCTAGTTTGGGATGAGAGTGGGCAAGGTTGGAGGACGGGACTGGCTGCACCTCAAGCTCTTGGAACGGGTTGTCTAAGGTGTCCTCTGCTCCTCACCTGGAAAACAATCCGGTTCTTCATGCCCCTTCCCCAGTGGGCTGAAACCTGAGGCTGTCTTCCAGAATTTCGCCCAGCGATTGGATTCAGAATAGCTAAATCGCCCTCACAGCCACTGGATGGACTCCAATTGCCTTGCGCCTGTCTCTTTAAGAAAAACGACGTTATCCTATTTCTATTACTCATGCCTGTTCTGTAAGGTTACTCTCCAACCGCTAAATCTGAGCTCTGACCCGGAAGTAGACACCGCTTAGGGCGAGAGTGCCGGTGTGAGGTCCAGCACTAAAAGGGGCGGACCGAGAGGGGCGTGCTTTGGTGGTGCAGAGCTGTCCCTGTAGCCCTGGGGAGTCCACGCCTCCACCCCGCCTCCTGTAACTCACTGGGAGAGTTTTGTGCCAATTAATTCCGCCGTCACCCAGTGGCCACTCATCAACTAACCCTTCGGTTCCGCCCAGTGGTGTCTACTGTGTTGACAACGCCTAGGTGTGCGCATGCGCTCGAGCGCTACCACTTTTGAGCTCTTTTAGACCTGGACTCTGCGCACGCCCAAAGGGCTCCGCCGCTCCTTAGCGCTCCACTACCTTCCTGCGCGTGCGTCGGGTTTCCTGCCGTCAGGTTTTCCTTTTCCGGGTCTCAACTAGGCCCGTCGCACGCATGCGCCACTGTTGGCTGGCGGCTCGCGGTTCCTTCCGGCCTCCCCCTTGGGCCGGCTCCTGCAGTAGCCGGGCGAGCGCGGAGCCCGAAGAGAGTGACCTGTAACCCCGGAAGTGGACCTCAGGGTCCCGGGGCTCTCCCCGGGCCAGAGCCGAGGGAGCCGTCGTCTGCACCCCCGGAGCACCCACTCCACGCCCATCTCTGGATGCCGCCGACGGGTGCCCGGCCCGTGCCCCGCGCCTGCCTACCGGATCGGCCCCTCGGAACAGTTCTGGGCCGGGGGTGGGGGCCTGGACCCCGCCCCTGATGAAGCTCCACCCCCGCGCCCAGGCCTCGCTCCGCTGACTGCTCCGGCCGGCCCCGCCCCCTGCCCGCCCCCTTGCCCGGGCGACCCCTCTCCCCCGCTGGGGGAGGCCATGGCGTGAGCTCGAGGCCGGGCCCCGGGGCCCTCGGGCGCCAGGCGGGGCATGGGCCGGCGGCCGCCCCCATGAGGGTCCCGGGAGGGGGGCGCGCGCATCAGCGGCGGGGCCATGGGGTCGCAGGTATTGCAGATCCTGCGCCAGGGGGTGTGGGCCTCGCTCACCGGCGGTTGGTTCTTCGACCCGCACCAGAGCACCTTCTCCAACTGCTTCCACCTTTATGTCTGGATCTTCCTGCTCACCTTTCCCTTCTTGCTGTACATGGTGAGATGCTGCCGCCACCTGTGACTCTCGCGGGGAAAGGGAGGGTGGATGTCAGGGAGGGGTGCCAACCTGGTAGGGATTCCGGGCTGTGCCTTGGGCACTTGGGGTGTGGAGAGGATTCACTGCAGCGTTTGGGGTAGGTGGAAGAGTGGCCAAAGTATTCTTTTGTTGGGCTGGGTGACCTTGAGCCCCTCACTTAATCTGACTCCGGTTAGAGGACCGAGCTCCTCGACAAGGTCTCGGTACCAGTTGTAGCAAGGGATGGGCGATGAAGTCTTGTGAATTTGTGAATCCCGGCTCTGACTGTGGCGGTAGGCCTGCCCCATGGGGCCGGGGCTGTATAAAGAGGAGCCTGACTTGCTGCCATCTCCAGGTCCTGCCCCCCAGCTTGATGGTGGCCGGTGTGTACTGCCTTGTGGTGGCTGTCATGTTCGCTACTATCAAGACTGTGAACTATCGGCTGCATGCTATGTTCGACCAGGGCGAGATCGTGGAGAAGCGCAACTCTACCATGGGGGAGCCGGAAGAAGAGCCTGCACAGGGGGACAGCAGTTTGCCCAGGTTGGTGGGGTAGGGGTTGCGTTGGGAATTGAGGGGTCCTGGTGCCTGGCCTTAAGGTTTGGGGGCTTAGGGGACATTGGCTCCGTGAGCAGTTGAGTGCTAGCTCTGCGGTCAGCCCCAGACCTTCGAGAGGACCCTGGAGAAGAGAGGAGTGCCGGGGATGGTGGAGGAAGTACAATGGGAAGAGGGGAGGTCAGCTGAAAGCTGATGTTTTTCTTCTCTGCTAGGGACCCCGGAGTGGAGATGACAGTGTTTCGGAAAGTGAGTTCTACACCGCCGGTACGCTGTAGCTCCCAGCATTCCGTGTTTGGCTTCAATCAGGTCTCGGTGAGTGGTCCGTAGCGTCAGTCTGTCCCACTTCTCTCTTGGGAGCCCGACTCCACTGTAGCTTTGTCCTGAACCTTCGTTTTACCCGGCGTGTTCCTTCATTTGTTTGTCTGTGTGCCTAGGAGCTGCTGCCCCGGATGGAGGACTCCGGGCCCCTCAGAGGTAGGTGGCTCCTGCTCAGGGCTGAGTTTGGTGGTGTGGAACGGGATGGCACACCGGTGCCTTGAAGTCCTGCTGACACCTGTGGGGCCATGGTCGCAGACATCAAGGAGCTGGTTCGGGAGCAGGGCAGCAACAACGTGATCGTGACCTCGGCTGATCGAGAGATGCTGAAGTTAAGCTCACAGGAGAAACTGAGTGAGTGGGCATGATAGGGCAGGGACTTGGCAGCGGGGGGAGGACGAGCTGACTTGTCTTTGAGTCACCCCAAGTTTTGTTTCTCCGGGGCTCTCTTTGTCCGTCAGGTTGGGGCCTCCTCATTGTCCTGCCCCCGCTGGGCTCTGGGGAAGCAGCGGCCTGAGGACCCTCTTAGCGACCGGTTCCTTTTTCAGCATGCCCTTCCCTCACTTTCTGTCTTCCTTTTCTCTGATAGTTGGAGACCTTCCCCAGACACCCCCGGGGGCTGCCCCAGACCCCTCTCTCCCCAGCACAGACTCTTCAGAACGTTCTCCCCTGGCTGGGGATGGAGCCCCCTGGAGGGGGAGCAGTGTGGCCGATACTCCCATGAGCCCCCTTCTGAAGGGGAGCCTCAGCCAGGAGCTGAGCAAGAGCTTCCTGACCCTGACCCGGCCTGACCGGGCCCTGGTGAGGACCAGCAGTCGACGGGAACAACGCCGGGCAGCAGGCGGCTACCAGCCCCTGGACAGGCGGGGCTCTGGGGAGCCCACACCCCAGAAAGCCGGCTCCTCGGATTCCTGCTTCAGTGGCACTGACAGGGAGACGCTGAGCAGCTTCAAGAGTGAGAAAACCAACTCCACCCACCTGGACAGCCCCCCTGGGGGGCAAGCCCCGGAGGGCAGCGACACAGACCCACCCTCTGAGGCTGAGCTGCCTGCGTCACCAGATGCTGGAGTCCCCTCAGATGACACCCTGCGTTCCTTTGACACGGTCATAGGAGCAGGGACGCCACCGGGCCCAGCCGAGCCGCTCCTGGTCGTGCGGCCCAAGGACTTGGCCTTGTTGCGGCCCAGCAAACGGCGGCCACCCATGCGAAGACACTCCCCACCTGGCCGTGCCCCTCGGCGGCCCCTGCTTGAAGGCGGGGGCTTCTTTGAGGACGAAGACACCAGCGAGGGCAGCGAACTGAGCCCGGCCTCCAGCCTCCGATCTCAGCGCCGCTACAGTACCGACAGCTCTTCTTCTACTTCCTGCTATTCCCCCGAGAGCTCCCGTGGTGCAGCAGGGAGACCCCGGAAGCGACGGGCCCCCCATGGGGCTGAGGAGGGGACGGCTGTGCCCCCCAAGCGGCCCTATGGGACCCAGCGGACGCCTAGTACCGCCAGCGCCAAAACGCATGCCCGAGTGCTGAGCATGGATGGGGCAGGGGGCGATGTCCTCAGGGCCCCCCTGGCTGGCTCCAAGGCTGAGCTGGAGGCCCAGGCGGGGGTGGAGCTGGCTGCTGGGGAGCCCGCTCTGCTGCCTGCTGAGGCCCACAGGGGACCTGCCGCCAACCAGCCCGGCTGGCGGGGGGAGCTGCAAGAGGAAGGTGCTGTGGGGGGAGGTGAGTGCCCGCTCTGCTGGGGGTGGGGTGGGGAGACGAGCTAGCTACGGGCTTGGGTTTGGACAAGGGCCAGGCTGCAGAGGAGCTGGTCAGAGTCAGCTCAGCCTCTGTCTCAGGGAGCAGGTGGAGGTGGACTGAGTGAGTGAGAGGCGTCTGCTGAACCCCTCAGCTGAGCAGGGCCGAGAGACCTCAGACACCTGGCTCCAGATCTTGGCAGTTAGTACAAAGCCTCCGGCCGTCGAGGATCCTCAGCATCTGCATTCGTTGTCCTGGGCCGCCAGTGGGGCAGGGCAAGGTCCTATCTTCATTTCCAAGCGTGGAAACTGAGGCACAAGTGTGGTTAGGTGACCTGGCTAGGCCCCAGAGGCAGGACGGAGTTGAATGAGGCCTGACACTTAGCTCCGTGCAGGAGCAGCTGCTGCCTGCTCCCCCGCCCCCCCGCCCCGCACTCCCCCCCAACGTGTCCAAGCCCGTGTCGCTTACGCTTGGGGCCTCTCTCTGGGCAGCGGCCGAGGAGACCGGCAAGCGGGACCGCACAAGCAGTGTGAGGCGCACTCAGGCGATCCGCAGGCGCCACAATGCGGGAAGCAACCCCACCCCTCCAGCCTCTGTTATGGGCTCGCCGCCCAGGTGAGCCCCTGCTGGCTGGTTGGAGGGGCGGTGGGGGCCCGTGGCTCTAAGTGGCGCTGACCCGTGGGCCGACCCCCCTCTTCAGCAGCCTGCAGGAAGCTCAGCGGGGCCGGGCCGCCTCTCACTCCCGGGCGCTGACGCTGCCCTCCGCCCTGCACTTTGCTTCCTCGCTGCTGCTCACCCGGGCCGGCGCCACCGTTCACGAGGCCTGCACCTTTGATGACACCTCCGAGGGCGCCGTGCACTACTTCTACGACGAGAGCGGTGAGCCCCTCCCCCGAGTCCAGCGGCCGAGCCCCTGAGCCCGGCTGACCCCACACCCCCTGGCCCTCACGCGGGGGTTTTCGTAGTCCTCGCAGCAGCGCTTGCTCTGTCGGGCACGTACCGCGCCCTCAGCCCCGTGGTGACCGACCGCTTTACCTGTGCTGCCTGACCTCAGACTTGCAGCCGCCCCGAGGCACGGGGTAGCCTCGTAATCCTTGCCCTGCTGCTAAGGAGGCTGAGACACAGACTGAAGTCACAGCTGAGCAAGTGGCGGGAGAGAATCCCAAACCCAGGGCGAGCTGACCCGCGGTCTCTCTCCTCTCCAGCTCATGGTCCCTAGGGGCTGGGCTGCCACCCAGGAGGATGTAGCACGCGGTTCTTCCTTGCATGACGGTCCACGTGGGTCAGGCCTGGGTGCTCCTGTCCCTGATCTGCTGCTTTGTGTCCCATACCCTTGCCCCAGGCGTGCGGCGTTCCTACACCTTTGGCCTGGCTGGAGGCGGCTACGAGAACCCTGTGGGGCAACAGGGGGAGCAGGCAGCCAATGGAGCTTGGTGAGTCTCCAAGCTTGGGCTCGCCCGGCCGGCAGCCTGTTGGGCCGATGTTTCTAGGGATATTCTCTCTTCCCTGGGCTGGGGCAGGGGCAGCTCAGAATCTCTAGGAGAAGAGGGTGGAGAGTGGCAAAGGGCAGGCCTATAGGGGTGCTTACGCTGTAGGAACACGACATCTCTAGGCAGGAGGCTTCTAGGAACCAGGGCCTGGGAGGGAGATCTTTCTGCCACCTGTTTCCTGTATTCTGTATCTGAGCAACCCCCTGTTGCAAGGCCCCAGTTGTGGCCTGACTTTGGCCTCAATGCCCCCGCTGTCCCAGGGCTCTCCAGTGGCCTAACCTTCATGGCTGCTGTTCCCACAGGGACCGCCACTCACACTCCTCCAGTTTCCATTCGGCTGATGTCCCTGAGGCGGCAGGTGGCCTGAACCTGCTGCAGCCAAGGCCAGTGGTTCTGCAGGGTATGCAGGTGCGCCGCGTGCCCCTGGAGATCCCAGAGGTGAGGAGCCAGCGGTCAGGGAAGGACCTGCGGGAGGGGCAGTGGGGGGGGGGGGCAGGTCACTGAGCACTTGCCCAGGTAGCAGGAGGGACGAGCCGTTCCAAGTAAGGGCTCCTGGGGGCCCTGAGGTGTCCGTCCTGACCTTTGATGGCTGACACTGGGCGTGCAGGCTCTCTGGATCTCTGGGGCCCAAGGAGTTGTTTATTTGCTTATTCAACAGGCGTGTCTAGGGTATCTCCTTTATCCCAGAGGGGCCCCTACTAAGTGGGGATGACGAGTGTCGACCGTGATACCTGGGGAAGAGGCGCTTTCTTCCACGTACTTGGCTGTGCTGCTCCCTGTGCTGGGCCCAGGTGCACCGCATAGCACGGGGCACTCTGTTCGTGCTTGTTGCCTTAGCGGGGCTATTCACGGGCTCCCATCTCACTCCCAAAAGTACCCCAATTTGGACAACAGTTTACAGGATCTGTCTAATAACGGTAGAAGCATTAAAGATGCTTCAAAGTCAGAGTCAGAGTTTAGAGAACAGTCATGAAAGGAGCACCCACTCATCTAACACTCAGGGTCACAAACAGCATATGCAGTGCCCAGAAGCCCCACGTGTCCCTTTCTGGTGCATTTATTCTCCTTACTTGTCACACGGGTTAGGCACCACGGTCCTGAGACAGCTGATGGCCACATCCAGAGGTAGGGGCTGTGCATCTTTGGCTCTGCATTGTATCCCTAAGGCCCAGGGCGAGGCCTATAGTTGTGCCCCATGAGTATGTGTTGAACGAAAGATGCAAGAAATCCAAAGAGATTAGGTATTTGCCCGGGGCCTCACAGTACTGGCATTGGCACCCAGGCCTGTCATCAGGGCCGGTTCCCTGTGTGCTCTGGGATAGGATGGTCAGAGTGAGCCTGATGGCACTGTCCAGGAGGAGGGTAGCATTGCACTGCGTCCCAAGTGTGGATTTCACCGAGCCCAGGAAGAGGTGGGAGAGGCTGCCTGAGCGGGGAAGACAGACACGGACGGTACTGGTGACTGTGGCCCGCAGCAGCCCCGGCGGGTCCCCAGCAGCCATTGAGCCATTGAGTCCTAGGAACCCGGAGAGAGGATCGGGCCTTTGTGATGGAGCGTCAGGACAGGCCACAGGGCTGCTCGATGGCGGGGACTCTGTGCTGGAGGAAACGGCTGACCAGCCAGTGTGCACCGGGCAGGGGGATGGTGGCAGTGGACCGTGTGGGGGGCGAGGGGCTGATGGCTGCGGCTGTGGGGACCGCAGTTTGACCTGCTGGACCAGGACTCCCTGCACGAATCCCAGGAGCAGACGCTGATGGAGGAGGCACCACCTCGTGCCCAGCACAGCTACAAGTACTGGCTTCTTCCTGGCCGCTGGACGTCTGTGCGCTATGAGCGGCTGGCCCTCCTGGCCCTCCTGGACCGGTGAGTGCTCACCCGCCTCGGCCCCCGGCCCCTGGCCCCCCGGCCTTCTGAACCCTATGAACATATGGAGGCCATCACGGCAGCAGGAAGCTTAACCGTTGCTGGGGGTCACTGAAGGTGTGTCAAGGGCTGGAGTGGGGTTCTGCTAGGTCCTTTTGGAGCGTGAAGGGGTGAAGGGGTGGCCAAGCGGATGGTGCTTTAGTTACTCCTCTGTCCCAAAGCTCCACTCAAGACAAATCATTCTTGTCCGGTCTCTTGTTTATATCTGTTTCTATTTTAGATTTTATTGAATAGAGGCCCACGGTCTAAAAAAAGCTCGCAAACTCTTTGTCTCAGCTTTCCCATTTCTCAGGGGTAACTGAGGCCCAGGAAGTCAGATAGAAAAGTCAAGTGACTTCTCTTGTCTGCATGGATGACTTGGGCCTAAGAGCCCGTGTCCTGGCTTCCATGGTCTGGATTTCCTCCCGGCACTGCAGCCAGTGTTTGTGGGGCACTGCCTGTGTGCATGGCACGTGTAGGCTAGAGACAGGCAGTCCCCGGAGCGGTGGCACTTGGAGCCTACAGGGTCTAGAAGGGACGGAGATTGGGATTCAGGTTAGCAATGGGGTGGCTTCCTAGAAGAGGTGCGAACTGGCCTCCATCCCTGAGAGGTATAGATTCCGACATTCAGAGGATGAGGGGGTGGCGCGGGCACAGGCACAAACGTGGGCCTTTGTGGCTGGGTCCTGTCCTCTGTGCTCCACCCACTTTTGCCCCCCTAGCCGGTAAGGAGTTGGGTGTGCCCTGACCTTGCTGTCTCTCCAGGACTCGGGGGCTGGTGGAGAACATACTCGGCGTAGGCCTGAGCAGCCTCGTTGCCTTCTTGGGCTACCTGCTGCTGCTTAAGGGCTTCTTCACGGATATCTGGGTCTTCCAGTTCTGCTTGGTCATTGCCTCCTGCCAGTATTCCCTGCTGAAGGTCAGTCCTTACTCCCCGGGCCACCTCCCTTCCCTCCCCCCCCCGCCGCCCCACCTCTTTCCACATGCCTCCTTTCCCATAATCCATTTTGAGGGGTGTGAGCTGGAAAGCAGATAAGACGCTTGAGATTCCCTGTAACCAGCCCCTTGCCTTACAAATGAGAGAACCAAGGCTCAGGACAGTTTAGGATCCTGCCCTGGTTACTCCTGACAGCCAGTGGTGGAACCAAGCGGGTCCTGGGCTCTGGCTTCTGTTGCGAATGTAGCTCCTGTCTTTTTCCAGAGTGTCCAGCCTGATGCGGCATCTCCCATGCACGTGAGTAGAGTGCTTTCCCGAGGGTGCTCAAATGTGGGGCTGGCAGGGGCTGAGACCAGGTGTGCAGGGGTCTGGGAGGGGCAGGGCTCCCTCACCACCCGTATGGCCTCAGATTCTCAGTCCTGCTGCCCTCACCCTGCCAGGCTTTCTGTCTTAGATCCAGGGCCACGGGTAGGGCACGTGAGCATGTGCGTGTGTGTGCGCACATGTGTGCGGGGTGGTCAGTGGGGGAGGCCTGGCCCCTCACAGTCCCACTCCCCAGGGCCACAACTGGGTGATTGCATATAGCCGGCCCGTCTACTTCTGTATCTGCTGTCTGCTCATCTGGCTGCTGGACGCCCTGGGCTCAGCTCAGCCCTTCCCACCCGTCTCCCTGTACGGCCTCACGCTCTTCTCCGCCTCCTTCTTCTTCTGTGCCCGGGACGTGGCCACTGGTGAGATTGGGCAGCCTTGAGGTGACTCAGGGGAGTGAGGCCCCAACGGTGGGCCAAGGGGTGGCCTGCAGGCTGACCGGCCGGGCCTTTGCTTTCCCTCCCTGGCAGTGTTCACCTTGTGCTTCCCGTTCGTCTTCCTCCTGGGCCTCCTGCCCCAGGTCAACACTTGCCTCATGTACCTGCTGGAGCAGATAGATATGCACGGCTTTGGGGGTACAGGTAAGGGGCCCATAGGTGGCTTGCGTGTCGGGAGGCAGTGTGGGGCCCAGGAGGGGCCTTGGGTTGGGTGTGTGGCTCCAGCCTTTTGCTGAGTCTTCTCCTGTGTCTATACTGTGGGTATCTGTAGGTGTGGATCAAGAGCCCGTCACCTCCCCCTGCTTCCTCCCCTCCCCAAACAAGTGGTTTAAACCCAAGAACGCCAGAAGCCCTGAAGGCCTCTCAGGGCTCGAGGAGCAGAGAACAATGGGCTAGCGATGGGTCCCAGGGAGGTTAGCCTGTGAGAATCGAGGGGCAGTGGGGTGCGGGTGAGGTGGGGCAGCAGCAGGTAGCAGTCGGGCCTTACCTGCTGTTTCTCACCTGACAGCCGCCACCAGCCCGCTCACTGCCGTCTTTAGCCTCTCCCGCAGCCTGTTGGCTGCTGCCCTGCTCTACGGCTTCTGCCTTGGGGCCATCAAGGTAGGGATGACCTGTGGGGTGGGGGGCATGCTGAGGCCCAGGGGTGTTGTTGGGGCAGGACTGTGAATTGGGCTCAGCAGTGGCTTCTCCCGGGGCAGGGGGAGGGGGCGGTGGATCCTCCCCTCCCCCCCCCCCCCCCCCGCTTACCCTGCCTCCCCTGACCAGCATGGGTTCTCTCCCCAGACTCCTTGGCCGGAGCAGCACGTCCCTGTCCTCTTCTCGGTCTTCTGTGGCCTCCTGGTGGCCCTGTCCTACCACCTGAGCCGTCAGAGCAGTGACCCCACCGTGCTCTGGTGGGTGCCTGCACGTGCCTGTCCGTGCGCATGTGTGTGTCTGCGTGTGTGTCCGTGCATGGCAAGGGTTGCGGGGGCGGGGGGGTTCCGTGCACGTGCCTGGCCCCAACCGACCCTGGTGCCTGCGGCAGGAGCGTGGCCTCTGCAGACCCGGGCCTCTGCCTCTTCTCACCCACCCCAGGTCTCTGATTCGGAGCAAGCTCTTCCCCGAGCTGGAGGAGCGGAGCTTGGAGACGGCTCGGGCCGAGCCCCCAGACCCACTGCCAGACAAGATGCGCCAGTCGGTGGTGAGGGGCTGGAGTGTGGGGTTCTAGTCTTGGGGTGGGGAGCTGACAGGGTGTGGTCAGCCCCCCGGGCGGCGGGCACCCACGCTGGTGTTTCCCGGCCCTGCAGCGTGAGGTCCTGCACTCTGACCTGGTGATGTGTGTGGTGATCGCCGTGCTCACCTTTGCCATCAGCGCCAGCACCGTCTTCATCGCCCTGAAGGTTCGTGTGGCATGGGCCACCCCTGTCCCCTGGGTCTTTGCCGGAGCCTCCTCCACCTGAGGGCCCTGGGCAGCCATGGCCTCGTGTCTTTCTCTGCCCCTGCCCAGCCCGTGCCCAGGCCCCCTTGGCTCCTTGGCCTGCTCCCCTTGGCTGAGCCTCTGGCCTCTCCCTCCTGCAGTCGGTGCTGGGGTTCGTACTGTACGCACTGGCTGGGGCCGTGGGCTTCTTCACGCATTACCTGCTGCCGCAACTCCGCAAACAGCTGCCCTGGTTCTGCCTGTCGCAGCCTGTGCTGAAGCCGTTGGAGTACAGCCAGTATGAAGTTCGAGGTGAGTGCCTGCCCCCACCCCTCCGCCCCTCCTGCCCTGATTTCCTGGTTGACCTGCAGCCTGCCGGCAGGGGGCAGCCTCCCCCCAGGCTGTCCTGACCGCGCTGACCCTGCAGCCCCTTCGAGGGCCCTGCCTGCCTTCTCCTGCCTGCTGTGCCCCAGCTTGGCCCCTGCTTTGCTCTCACCCTGCCTGCCCTGCCCTTTTCCCGCCTCTTTTGCTTTCTCTGAGGAGATGGAGGAAGTAGAATTCCAAGGCTCTAAAGGGATCTGTCGTCTGGGATCACAGATTAGTTTCCAGTAGACCAGGTCTGCCTGGCTGATTTTCATTTGAGCCCTGTGATAAAAACACCTTTAAGTCTCTGTTTAATCATCTGGTTTTGTTATGCAAAGTTCCACGTGCCCTGTTTTACTTCAGTGATAAAAGATTTTGCCCATCCCCGCGTGACGATGATCAGCTCAAGCCAGGTGGCAGTGGCCCCTTACGAAGGGCCCTGCAGCTCAAGGTCACAGCGCATAGGGGCCTCACCCAGCCTGCCGTGGCTCCAGTGGGCATGTTGGATGGCCTCATTCCATTTGTTTTCAGACAGCAGAACAGGCAAAGAGTGTGCCCTGGGCCCCTGATGTGCCCTGTCCGGGCCTCATTGCCCTCATTTGAGCTGCCACAAAGCTTCTAGGCACCTGGAGAGCCATGTCCCCTGGTTTGCCCTCCCTCCAGGTTCCCTCTGGGAGCGCACCTGACTTGGCCCTGCGGTAAGAGGGGAACACACAGAGTCAACAGTCCTGCCTTCTCTCGCAGGCGCTGCCCAGGTGATGTGGTTTGAGAAGCTGTATGCCAGCCTGCAGTGCATCGAGAAGTACCTCATCTACCCCGCCGTGGTGCTCAATGCCCTCACGGTGGACGCCCATGCTGTCGTCAGCCACCCGGACAAGTTCTGCCTCTAGTGAGGACTGCCCCGCCCCCACCATCCCACCACTTGCGTTCCCACGTGACACGTGGGATGCTGAAGCCCACAGAGGGAATGAAAACCTGCCTCCGCTGCCCAGCCAACTAAAGCAGGATTCGGGCTTCTGACCCTTTCTGCTGAGACAGTTGCCTCTTGGAAAACAAACGTGTCTCCCAGATGTGTCTAAAAAGGGCGACCCCTTTGGAGAGCAGAGGCTGAGAGTCACCAGCCCAAAAGAGCAGGGCCCAGCCCAGCGGCGCCCAGGCCAGGGCCGGGGAGGGATGGGCAGCCATCTCTTCTGCCTCCTGAGCCCTGCCTGGCACATGATGCCTGCTTCTCATCTACAGCTGCCGGGCGCTGCTGATGACCGTGGCTGGGCTGAAGCTGTTGCGCTCAGCCTTCTGCTGCCCGCCCCAGCAGTACCTGACCTTGGCCTTCACTGTTCTGCTCTTCCACTTCGACTACCCACGCCTCTCCCAGGGCTTTTTGCTTGACTACTTCCTCATGTCTCTGCTCTGCAGCAAGGTGAGGTGCTCATGTTGCAGTCTCTGGGCTGTGCAGCGGGAACGGGGTGGCGGGGAGAACTCCCCCAGGGGCCTGCGGCCCTCGCAGCTGCTGTTCCACATCAGCCCCACCGTGGGCCTTCGCAGCAGTTAATCCAGGGGCACGGAGGAAACTGGTTTAAAGGGCTGAAGTGACTTGCCTCAGGTCCCCCAGAGAATTGGTAGCCAGCCAGGACTTGAATCCAGGTCTGTCTCACTTGGCTGCCTGTTCTCTGAATCATGGTATGTGGTCACTTTCCTTATAAGCAGTTAAGGCAGTTCAGACTTGGCCTTGTCCTCTAGATACCAGCCTCTGAGCTCTGCCCCTCTGCCAGCCACAGCCCTGGGGAGCAGTTAAGAGCTGAGTTTCAGAAGCCCCTGGGGCCTGGGTATATCCAGACTGCTCTGCCAGGCTGTGGGATCCCCTGACCAGGGGTTGGGGGAGGGGATCACTGTGAACAAAGAACCATTCCTCGGCACTATACTGGAAGCCTGTAGTGGTACCTTCATAGCCCTGGGATCCCAGCAAAGATCCCAGCATAACCCTGAGCCTTTTTCTTTTACATGGGTGTTCTGGTCTGGTTTTCTGGTCTGGCCCAGAGTGGTAGGGATCCAAACTGTATCCCCTTCTGAGGGTGGGGCCTGTGACTGTCTCTTGACTCTCAGTATCATGGTTGAGGCCCAGCCTCATCACTGACTGATGGCCTGAGCGAGTCATTTGCCTGCCCTACCTTTTCTGAACCTCACCTTTCCGATCTGTGAAATGGGACAGCAATAGGAAGCTCCCAGGGTGGTCCTGCAAATAGATGGCTAATGCTCCCGTAGAGGGTTTGCTAACGGTAACGGATACTTTGAGCCAGGTCCAGGGAGAAAGGGCCGGGAGTGATCTTGAGCTTGACTCGCACGTGGGCAGCCACTGGGGTAGGCTCGAGGCTGTGAATGGGTACTTGATAGACCCCACCTCTGTGAGTGACCTGTGTATCTTTCACTTCTCCCCTCTCCGACCCTGCCAGCTGTGGGACCTGCTGTACAAGCTGCGTTTTGTGCTGACCTACATCGCGCCCTGGCAGATCACCTGGGGCTCGGCTTTCCACGCTTTTGCCCAGCCCTTTGCCGTGCCACGTACCCAGCCTGCCGCCCGCTGCCTGGGTGGGGGTGTGCGAGGAGGGCTGTGGCTTGGATGGGGGGGGGGGGTTGGGGGCACGGGGCAGGTTGACGGGGGTCAAGGAGTGGTGAGGGAGGTCAGGGAGGGTCCTGTATGCCTGCCACCTCCTTGACTTGCGCCCAGACTCGGCCATGCTGTTCGTTCAGGCCCTGCTCTCGGCACTTTTCTCCACGCCACTTAACCCCCTGCTGGGCAGTGCCGTCTTCATCATGTCCTACGCGCGGCCCCTCAAGTTCTGGGAGCGCGACTACAAGTGAGTACTGCGGGAGCAGGCGGGTCACCCGGAGGGGACCCGGAAGGGAGAGGAGCTCGGGGCCCAGGCGGGGTGGGGTGCAGGGGGGTGCCACAGCGAGGTTGCAGGTGCTCGGGCACGGTGGGCTTCAGATGGGTGATCTGATGAGGGCAAAACCTGAGTCAGGCCGAGCCTCGGGCTCACACCCTGGGCTTCCTGGCCATGTGGTCCTAGGTGAGTCCCCTCACGTCCCGAAGCCTCAGTCTCGTGTGCAGTGGGGCTGTCATGGCATCTGCCCAGAGAACAGGGGTGTGGGCTCAGAGGACGCGATGGTGGGCTGGCGGGAATCATCGTCTGAACCCTGGGCAGCCTCACCCTCTCAGCCAACTGTGTTGTCGTTCTCTCTGAACAGCACTAAACGTGTGGATCATTCCAACACCCGCCTGGTCACCCAGCTAGATCGGAACCCAGGTGTGTACTTGGCCATCTGGGGGCTTTTAGGGCCGCCGGGCCTCCCTGGGGAGGGAGCCTCGCTTACTTGTCATTTTGCCCATTTGTCTGTCTGTCCTGGGTCTCAGGCGCTGACGACAACAACCTCAACTCCATCTTCTACGAGCACTTGACGCGCTCGCTGCAGCACACGCTGTGTGGGGACCTGGTGCTGGGCCGCTGGGGCAACTACGGCCCCGGCGACTGCTTCGTCCTGGCCTCTGACTACCTCAACGCCCTGGTGCACCTCATCGAGGTTGGCAATGGCCTCGTCACCTTCCAGCTGCGTGGCCTTGAGTTCCGGGGTGAGCCGCGGGGCCTGGGCCTGACGCGGGCTGCTGCGTTGCATGGCGCGTGAGGGCTGGATTCTAGTCCATCCCTGCCCTGGTTTGCAGGGTGACCTTGAGCAAGGCACTCTTCCTCCCTGGGCCTGGGTTTCCCGGTATAACTGGTGAGGCGGCAGGGTCTCCTTTGGCCAAGCTGTGTCCCTGCCCTGACTCTGGGTCCACAGGGACTGAACAGGCTGCACTCGTACAAGCTTGGGCCCGGAGCTCTGGGATCGCCCTTCCGCTCCCAACTGCCTGCCCTGTGGTCTTGGGCTTGGCCCAGGTTGGGTGCCACCTATGACCCCTGGTGGGTGAGCTAGCTCTTTGCCCTCGGAAGACGTCCATGTTGGATGTCAGCTTCAGAAAAGGCCCCTGAGGGTGCAGAGGGGCTCTAAGCACAGCTCATGAGCACCATGAACTTGAGCAGGTCGCTTCTCTGTGAGCTTCGGTCTTTTTTTTTTGTTTTTTTTTTTTTTAACGTTTTATTTATTTTTGAGACAGAGACAGAGCATGAACGGGGGAGGGTCAGAGAGAGAAGGAGACACAGAATCTGAAACAGGCTCCAGGCTCTGAGCTGTCAGTACAGAGCCCGATGCAGGGCTCGAACTCACGGACCGCAAGATCATGACCTGAGCCGAAGTCGGCCGCTTAACCGACTGAGCCACCCAGGCGCCCCCGAGCTTCGGTCTTTGCTGTGGCCCCTGGGAGTCAGGAAGAGAAAGGGTTCATTTGTCGATCTGTTCATTTAATAACGTTTACTCACACGGCATCCCCGGGCAGGGAATGACGAAGGCCGGGGTGCTGGCTGGGGAAGAGGCAGGCGGGATGTCCTGGTGACCCCCTGACTGCCCCCCCCCCCTCCAGGTACCTACTGCCAGCAGCGCGAGGTAGAGGCCATCACGGAGGGCGTGGAGGAGGATGAGGGCTGCTGCTGCTGTGAGCCTGGCCACCTGCCACGGGTCCTGTCCTTCAATGCCGCCTTTGGGCAGCGCTGGCTGGCCTGGGAGGTGACGGCCAGCAAGTACGTCCTGGAGGGCTACAGCATCAGCGACAATAACGCCGCCTCCATGCTGCAGGTGTTTGACCTCCGCAAGATCCTCATCACTTACTACGTCAAGGTATGTCGGGCGGGTGGCTGGGCGGCAGGGGTCCCCGCTAGCAAATGCTCACTGACCAGGAGCGTCCTGAGTGTCATCTTCTGGATTGTCGGGAACCTGTTTTTCCCAAGGGAAGCGGAAGCCTTAGAGAGGTTAAGCATCCTCCAAGGTGCCACCCATCACCGGACAGCAGGACTCGGGGGCCTCAGTGGCCTGTGTGGCTCTAGCAGTAGGGTACTGGGGGGCGGGGGTCTCCCTGTCACCCTCCTCTGGAAGATGCACCTTGGGCAGTATCAGGGGAAAGTGGGCAGTATGTGCATGGGTCCCCTCACTGGGCTGCTGGTCCTGGGAAGGGCAGTTGCTGAGGCCAGTCTTCTAGACCACCAGGACCCTGGCCCAGGTCCCACCAGCACAGAGGGACGATAATGCTACCAATGGTGGCGTTAAATGATAATCATAGAAGTGGCTGCCAAGCGGTGGTACTTACCAAGGGACAGGCTCCTAAACTGGCTGAAGCCCACCATACCCTTCAAGAGAGGTCCTGATGTCTCGGCCATGGCAGCTGGCTCGCAGAAGGAGGCGATTAGCTTGAGGCCCCAGGATCAGGAGGAAAGTGGCAGAGCCAGTCTTAGACCCAAGCCTGGGCCTCCCTGTCTCAGTCTGGGTGTGCCAAGCACCTGCTGGGGGTGGTGGGGTTTGTGAGGCACGGTGTGGGGTCCAGCAGGAGCCCTGGACTGGGTTCTGGGAAGCCTGCGATGTCACCTCCTTTGCTGTGTCTGGTTTATCCGCTTGAGAAGTGGGGATTACTGGAGTTCTGTGAGATGGCAGGAATGATGCAGCTTTGTGACCCCCCAGAGTAAGGGAACCGAGGGAGTGGGGTGAGGGTGGTCACTGGCCACAGTCCCTTGTGCCCTCTTAACATCTGCCCTGGGGCTCCTGGCGCGGGGTCTGGAGGGGAGGCCTCCTGGGGCCCAGATAGGCCTGCTCACCTGAGGTCATCTCTGGGCCAGGCGTCTGCATCTCCCAGCTGTCCTCTCGCCTCCAGTGACATCCCTTCTGCAGCACACGTCAGAGAAACTGTAATTCTTCAGTGGTTTTTCCTAGCCACCCATCCACTTCTAAGGAAGGGCTCGTGAGCCTCACACCTCTCACTGTCACCTAGGAGGAGGCTGTGGTCCAGACCGGGACATTCCCAGCTTCAGGTCATCCAGGGGTCACAGTTCTGTCCACCTCTCCCCCCCGCCCCCATTGTCAGAAAAGTGCTCTTACTGAGGTCACCCTGCTGCCTCCCGGAAACCCAGCTCAAGGCCAACAGCAGCCTTCTCAGGGCTGTGCACCAGGCACCTAGCCAGGCTTGGGCTGGCAGGCTGAGACGAGCTCCACCCCAGCCAAGTTTAATGTGCCACGGGGAAGCTGACTTGCCACGGATGCAGCTGCCTCCAAAGCTGGGCGCGGTCAGAGCTGGGTACAGGTGTCCGGAGGACCTGGGGGGTGCTCTGCCAAGGACGGTGTGGGGTGAAGTTCGGAAGGATGAGTCCGGCGTGGTGGCAGGTGTGCGGGGCAGGGTGCCCCACCGGAGCCACCCTGCTGGACATTCCTCGTCCTGCTGTCTGGGTGCCCTCTGTTCATGGCCGGCTGCAGCACCCTCCCCAGCCCCGGACTGGCCACCCTGTCCCCAGGCACAGGACCAGATCGGCTCCATCCCAGGGTGCCCATGGAATCCCTGTAACCTTGCTGGTTACCAACTGCCAGCCACACACTGCCCATCCGTCCTGACTGTCTACCTTCCAGAAGCTCTTCTCCATTTGCCCAAACACCTGCTCAGCAACCAGCATTCACTTAAGGGGTACAGGAGCCGCCGACTTTGGGCACAGGGTACTGTGCCTTTGCCTTTTTTTCTGAGTGGAAGCCCTGTGGCTGTCACATCTCACCTGCCTAAAGGGACCCATGACCTACGGGCATGGCCTGCAGGCAGCCCCACTACCTCAGCCTGACCTTCCAAGGTCTCTGAGATTTGGATCCCACAGCATCATGGTGTGGAAAGTTCTGGGGGTTCAGTTTAGAACCCCCTAGCTCCGTCCGCTTTGCTGTGTAACCTCAGGCAAGTCTGCTGTCTAAGCCCCAGTCTCTCTTTGAATGAGGGATCTTCTGAAGCAAGCAGACAAGCACTTGCCACAGGGCAGAACCTTCCAGGCGATGCTGTGTAAGGAGGGGGGCTTCCTGGCCTAAGAGAGGGGGGCACACTTGCCCGCGTGGCTTCAGGGAACTCAGAGGGGCCGAGGGTGGATGGCCCAGGGAGCATCCTGGTGCTTTCTCTTCCACGACTAGGGCATGACCGCAGTCACCGGCCCCGGCTCTGATGGCTGCCCTCTCCTCCTAGAGCATCATCTACTACGTCAGCCGCTCACCGAAGCTGGAGGCGTGGCTGAGCCACGAGGGCATTGCGGCAGCCCTGCGGCCCGTGAGGGCGCCGGGCTACGCCGACTCGGACCCCACCTTCTCACTGAGCGTGGATGAGGACTATGACCTCCGCCTCTCCGGCCTCTCACTGCCCTCCTTCTGCGCGGTGCACCTCGAGTGGATCCAGTACTGCGCCTCCCGGCGCAGCCAGGTCCGGCCACCACGACCCTGGGGCTGCCTCCCTCCCTCGCCCCACCGGTTCTCCCTTCCCCGTGCGAGTCCCTCTTGCTCTCAGCCTCCCTTGGCCCGGGCCCTGCCCCCCGCCCCGAATTCCCTGTCCTGGCCTGAGCTGGGCTCTGGGGACGGGGTCCTTGTGCCGCAGCCCGTGGACCAGGATTGGAACTCGCCGCTGGTCACGCTGTGTTTTGGCCTGTGCGTGCTGGGCCGGCGGGCCTTGGGGACTGCCTCGCACAGCATGTCTGCCAGGTGAGTGCCACAGGCCTGACCGCGCCTCCTGTGCTCCCCCTGCCCCTTCCACGAACAGCTCTGGGCCAGAAGCCCCCAGGAACCACATCAGTCCTTCCTTCAGGGTGGCTCCTCTCTGTGGGCAAGACACCTCCCAGTTATGATCATGCCTGTTCCTCACCACCCCGTGAAGGACCCAGATGGAGACGGACCTTGTCAGGCTGGGGAAACTGAGGCCCTGCAGGAAGAGCGGTCTCGGCTCTGACCACTGCCTGGAGAGCCAGAGCTCAGGAACCTTCACGCTCGCCTGTGCCTTCTCTTCCACAGCCTGGAGCCCTTCCTGTACGGCCTGCACGCCCTGTTCAAGGGGGACTTCCGCATCACCTCCCCACGCGACGAGTGGGTCTTTGCTGACATGGACCTACTTCATCGTGTGGTGGCGCCTGGAGTTCGCATGGCCCTCAAGCTCCACCAGGTAGGGGACACGCCCCCAGGCAGGGCGGGGCGTGGGGTGAAGCCCCTCCCCAGGGCGGGGCCACTGACCCCGCCCTCCGGTCCACCCCGCAGGATCACTTCACGTCCCCAGATGAGTATGAGGAGCCCGCCGCCTTGTACGACGCCATCGCAGCCAACGAGGAGCGGCTGGTCATCTCGCACGAGGGCGACCCAGCCTGGCGCAGCGCCATCCTCAGCAACACGCCCTCGCTGCTGGCTCTGCGTCACGTCCTGGACGACGCCTCCGACGAGTACAAGATCATCATGCTTAACCGGCGCCACCTCAGCTTCCGAGTCATCAAGGTGGGGATGCCCCTTCCCGCCCCGTGCCCGCTCGGCCCCCTTCCTGGCACTGACCCCCTGACCCTTGTGTGTGGCCGCCCACAGGTGAACCGCGAGTGCGTTCGCGGCCTGTGGGCCGGGCAGCAGCAGGAGCTGGTGTTTTTGCGCAACCGCAACCCCGAACGCGGTAGCATCCAGAACGCCAAGCAGGCCCTCCGCAACATGATCAATTCTTCCTGTGACCAGCCACTGGGCTACCCCATCTATGTGTCCCCCCTCACCACCTCGCTGGCCGGCAGCCACCCCCAGCTGCGGGCACTGTGGGGTGGCCCTGTCAGCCTGAGTGCCATTGCCCGCTGGCTTCTGCACAGCTGGGAGAGGTGAGCCCAGAACACCACCCCGAGCCCGTGGGGCTGAGGTCCTGGAGTGAGAAGCAGAGGCTCAGCGAGGCGAAGCCACTTCCTCCTAGGGCTCAGAATGAGGAAGTGCTGGAGCCAGGATTGGGCCCCGAGAGCTGACACCGTCCCAGAGCTGACCTGACTTCATCCTGCTCTCCCAGAGTTGAAGGTGGCCTTTAGCCTTAAGAGCCATTGCTAACGCCTCTCTTAGAAGACCCTGCACAGTAGATGGCAAAATCTGTTAGAGACAGGATCCTGGGGCTCAGAGATGTTAGGTGACTTGTCCTGGAGCCGGGGGCTTGTGCCTGCAAGGTCGCTGGCCCTCCCCCTGCCAACCTGTCCCTCCCCACTGCCCCCATCCCAGGCTTCATAAGGGCTGTGGCGCCGGCTGCAACAGTGGCGGGAACGTGGATGACTCGGACTGTGGCGGAGGCGGTGGCTTGGGCTCCCTCAGCAATAACCCCCCCTTGGCACACCCCACACCTGAGAACACAGCAGGTGAGCTGGCGAGGCCGGGCCGAACTGGTGGGTGAGGAGGACGGCCTAGCTGAGATCTCTACCCTCTTATCTGTCTCCCACAGGCAGTGGAGACCAGCCCCTCCCTCCGGGTCCAGGCTGGGGCCCTCGGCCTTCCCTGAGCGGCTCTGGTGACGGGCGCCCCCCTCCTCTGCTGCAGTGGCCGCCCCCTCGGCTCCCTGGACCAACCCCTTCTTCTCCCGCCCCCACTGAGGGTCCCCGGCCCTCAAGAACCCCTGGCCCCGGTCTCCTCAGTTCTGAGGGTCCCAGCGGGAAGTGGACCCTGGGGGGTCGGAAGGGGCTGGGGGGATCTGAGGCAGAGCCAGCCTCAGGGAGCCCCAAAGGAGGCACCCCCAAATCTCAGGTAAGGGTCCTGTGGAAGGGTTGGGTCCTGAGCTACTCGGGTCTGCTTTCCCACCAACCTCTCTCCCCTCCCTTAGGCGCCCCTAGACCTCAGCCTCAGCCCGGATATCAGCACCAATGCCTCCTCGCCCGCCAGAGCAGCCCAGGACATTCCTTGCTTGGACAGCAGTGCTCCTGAAAGTGGCACACCCACTGGGATCCTGGGTGACTGGCCTGCCCCTGCGGAGGAGCGTGAGAGCCCGGCTGCCCAGCCCCTGCTGGAGCATCAGTACTGAGTGGCCTGGTACCCTCTGGATCCCAGCCCTAGGATTCAGTAACTTGGATCCCTGGTCTCTGGCCCTCTACTGGACCACAGAACTGAGTGGCTTTGGCTTCCACATCTGAACCCTGACCTCTGGCTGCCTTAGCCAGCGTACCGGAACTAAGTGGCCCAGACCTCCGGCCTTGATCCCTGATCTCTCATCCCTAGTCGAGGGCCTGGGCTCCCTAAACTGAGGCAGGCAGCCTCCCAGCCAGGCCCTAGAAGTCAAACCCATGGGCTGGTCCCGTTTCGAGCCCGTGGCCAGGACTGTCTTGGCCCCTGGGCCTGCACTGCCTGCAGGGGCAGCCCCTTGGCCTGGACCAGGGGCTGAAATGTGGGAAGGGTGGTTTCTTTTTTTCTTTTCTTTCTTTTTTTTTTTCTTTTTTTTTTTTTTTTTTTTTTTTTTTTTTTTTTTTTTTTTTCGTGCTTCAGAGACACCAGAATTAATAACACTATTTTTGATTTTGGTTGGCGTCTTCTTTTTTCTGTCTGGGATTGTTTGGGTGGAGGGTAGAGGTGGCGGCCAGGTCAAGGTAGATGAGCACCAAGAGGAGGATAAAGGATGTGGGGCTGGGTTATGATGGAGATAGAGGTAAGGCCCAGGTAGGGTTCACATAGCCCTAGGTCCCTTCCCCCCCTAACCTGTTCCTTTTGAAGCCTTGGTCTGAAGTTCATTTTGTTCACTTTCTCATCCCTGTATTTTCAAACACTTCCAGTTCATGAGGCTAGTGCCTATAATTATCGGCCTTGACTTTAGCCGAAGCCCATCTCTGAACCTCAGTTTATCCAGCTATAAAGAAGAGAGGACACCTGTCCAAAATGTTTTAAGAATAAATGAGAGCGCGTGGAGAGTAGGGTTCAGTGCTTAGTAAGTGCTCATAAATACTCAGTTTCTGGGCACCTGCTGCGTGGGGTGGATGGGTGGGAAGGGAGGGGGTTGCTAAACGCTCCAGGAATCCTGCTGTAGCCCTCGGAGTTGGTCTGGACGGCAGGTACACTTCAGCGTTTCTCGGCGGAGGCTGGAGGCCCCACAGCGCTCGGACTGCGCGCCCGCCTTGCCGACGCCTGGCCAGTCCCCGCCCGCGGTGCTTCCCGCCGGCCCAGGCTGCTCCCAGGCCGGCCCCGCCCGCTCCGCGGCGGCCCCGCCCCCCGGCACGGCCCCGCCCCCAGGCGGAGCCAGCGCCCTAGAGCTAACGGGAGAGGCAGCGGAACCTCAGCGCGGGAGGCGGCCACCAGGCGGGAGCCCTAGAGGTACCGGCGGGAGCGGGGGAGTGGAAGCACCGAGGTCGGGCCAGACAGGGGAAAAGGTGGCTTGGCGTGGGCCTGGGTGGTGTGTGTGTGGAAGGGGGGTCCTCGGCGCGTTCGCCGCCTGCACCCTCCCAACCTCCGTCCGGGCTCCAGCTCCAGTCCCGAATCGGTACGTCCAGTCCCCTGCCTCCGGCCGGCGGCCCCCACTCTGCTCTGCGTGATGGCCCGGCCCGTCCAGTGTGCCGGCGACTGGATGCGGCGGCCCCCGACTCCTCTGGGCGGCGCTGGCGACTGCCCCTGCTGCCGGCTGTGTGAGGGGCTCCCCCTGTTCTGGGGCTCCCCTTGTCTCGGGGCGGCCTCCTCCTCAGCCTTTGCGCACCGTCCCCCAGTCTCGGGCCTGGCCTGGGAGGAAACATCTGTCGCCCCCTTGGCAGCAGAAATGGGGTCGTGACCTCCAGATGTGCTGGGAGGCGTCCAGGGCCTCCTCCTGGGGCAGCCAGGCCTTCCGGATCTGTGGGGGCGGGGCCGGCCCCCTCCCCCCAAGTGACACAGGCTGCGAGGAATGTCCCGGCCTCAATGGACCCTGTGTGAAGCTGCCGGGTGGGGGGCAGAGCCCAAGAACACCCCCCAAGGCAAGGCTAGAGCCCAGCACTGGGCCAGAGCGAGAGGCACCCCACGGGCTGTGCACAGACACGTACACAGAGCTCAGCCCACGCGGAGCAGGGGCTTACACGGCTCCCCTCTCTCGTGTTCCCTCCCACTCCAACACACACTTCACAACCCAGGCCCAAGACCAGGGCCTGCATCATCACCACACATGGTCAGCTTCACACTCTTCAACCTCCTTTCAGGCTCCCAGTGGTGTTGGGAAAGGGCAGAAGGTTAACCCCATTTTAGGGATGAGGGAACAGAGGCTCAGGGGTGAGGTCAGAGGTTGTCCTAGGAGAAACTAAGGGAGGAGGCACCCCGAGCGTGGTGGCCTACCCTTGCTTTGTCTTAGAGCTTAAGCTGAGGGGTGGACGGAGCCCTGGCCCCCACCCCGGCCACACACAGTGTCACCGGAGGATGCCCAAAGCCCTACCGGCAGTCGCCTGTGTTCCTAGTGGAGGGTCCCACATCCCTGTCCTGCTTGCCCACACCAACCTGAGTTCACCTGGGGTGGCTTCCCTCACCTTCTCACACTACCCTTGGCACCTGCCCCTGGCCTCGACACGTTTCCGCATTTAGCAGGTCCCTGGGACCTTGGGTATCTCAGTCTTACATCCCGTGAGACCTCGAGCCTCAGCCCAACACCCCCCGCTCACCCCACACCTACACACACAGGGACGGGAGTGGGCAGGTACTGCGCTGTCTAGGCCCTGGAGATTGACAGAGCCGGGTTCAAACCCTTGCTGTAACATGGAATTACTTCAGGCAAGAGCATCCCTTTCTCTGGATCTGTTTGACCATCTGTCACACGGGGTTCAGACCTCCCTGTCAGCATCAGTGAGGCCAGGTAGGCAGCTGTCCCGTGGGTCCCAGTTCCAGCAAAGGGGTTCCGTCAGTGTGACTCCTTCCCCTGCCCCCAGGCATGGCCACAGTAGGCTGCAGAGAGTGAGCCTGGGCCTGTCCTTCGGGCCAGGGGGATGGGTCCCATGACTGAGCTGGTGTGACCCCAGCACCTTCCTCAGGATATGGTGCTGGGCAGGGGGCTGGGCTCAGAGTTGGGGCCACTTCCTGTACTGAAGGAAGTACTCTTGTCGTTTCTGTTGCCCTCCCAGTGCCCCCCGGGAACCTCTGTGTCCTTGAGGTATTGAGGCCATGAGGGCCCGGGCATTGAGACCCAGCTTCTGGGTGCTGGGCTCCTGCGGGACCCTGAAGGAAGTGGGAGGGGCAGGGAGGAAAGTCTCTGGGGACAGGACGTCCTCCCTTTGTCAAGTGGGTAAGACCCAGACATCAGTGGCCCCATGGGTTTCCCGTCCCAGTGAAGACGAATCCTCTGTCTAGCTGGGCCGGGACTTGGTGGGGACCCTCATTCTGGGCCCAGGCCAGAGCCACGGTGTGTGCCGTAGGAACTGACCGCCCCAGGGCTGCCCGGACTCCAAGACCCTCGGGGCCAAGGCCCAGACAGCCCGGCCCCTGGCCCTGCCCCTCACTTAGCTGGAGGAGGGGGCTGGAAACCTCAGCCTAGGGCAGACGAGGAAGTGGCCAGGAAAGCGGAAGAGGCTTTGATGGTCGCGGAGGGGGGCCGGAAGCCAACCCGCGTGGTGGAGGGCCAGGCTGGGGGCCCGGGTTCCTGTTTTCTCCCCAGGCCCCACTGAACAGCCCCCTCCTCCCTCAGGGCAGGAACTGGCCTGCCGCCCGGGCACCAACCACCCGCGCCTGCCAATGCGACCCGGCCCCCGGAGAGCCAGGCCCACATCACGCCCATGTGGGCCGGTGGCGTGGGGAGCCCTCGGCGGGGCCCGGCCCCTGCGCCCACCGATGACCTCTTCGCTCGGAAGCTGCGCCAGCCGGCCCGGCCCCCGCTGACACCGCACACCTTCGAGCCAAGACCAGCCCGGGGCCCGCTCCTGCGCAGCGGCAGCGATGCCGGCGAGGCCCGGCCCCCCACACCGGCCAGCCCTCGCGCCCGGGCCCACAGCCACGAGGAGGCCAGCCGCCCTGCCGCGACCCCTACCCGGCTCTTCACTGACCCCCTGGCACTGCTGGGGCTCCCGGCCGAGGAGCCGGAGCCCGCCTTCCCGCCGGTGCCTGAGCCCCACTGGTTCGCCCACTATGACGTGCAGAGTCTGCTCTTTGACTGGGTTCCGAGGCCGCGGGGGACGGGCGGCCACGCAGAGGCTGGCTCTGGGACTCCGGCCTCCGCTGAGGACCCGTCCGCCAGCTCGGACCTGCTGCTCGAAGCGCCTGGCTTCGTGAGTGAGCTCGGGGGTGAGGGCGAGCTGGGCCTGGGTGGGCCGGCGTCCCCACCCGTGCCCCCTGCACTGCCCAACGCGGCCGTGTCCATCCTGGAGGAGCCGCAGAACCGAACTTCGGCCTACAGCCTGGAGCACGCAGACCTGGGAGCTGGCTACTACCGCAAGTACTTCTACGGCAAAGGTAAGGGGAGGGCTGGGCAGCAGGCCCTGTCACCTGACCAGCACACGGTAGGGCTCAGGAGTTGTCATTTCCCTGTCAAGTTTCCGGCCAGCTGCGTGAAGGGTCAGGGTCTGCCTCTGGGGCCAAGACTGCCCTGCAGGGCCTAGCTTTAACCACCTCCCTGAGGCCTTCTGCCTGCATCGATTCATCCTACCCCTCCTACCCCTCCGGGCTGGGGAGAGAATTTCTATCAACACTTCTGTGAGGTGAAGAGTGAGGTGTGAAAACCTCTGCACCTGGGAACCTCGTTCTCGTTCTCGTCAGTTCCCAGAAGGGAGGGCCCCAGACGTCCTGCAGCAGAAGACGGGAGGATGTGGCTGGCGGGCCCCCCGGCAGGATCTAGGCCTGGAAGCCAGCGGGCATTGGCCCCCTGGGTCTGGGGCAGGTGTGAGGTGTGCCCAGCCGCCCCGGGGGCGGGGCAGAGGGCCAAACAAGGATAGGGATTTGGCCTGGTAGAACGGGGGTGGGGCTGCGGAGGGAGTGGGCCTTAGTCTAGGGTCCCCTAGGGGTGTGTGGGGCCGGTCATCCACGGGGGGGGGGGGGGCGGTCATCCACCGACCGGCCCTCCCCCGCACCCCCCTCCAGAACACCAGAACTTCTTCGGACTGGACGAGGTGCTGGGCCCGGTGGCAGTGAGCCTGCGGCGGGAGGAGAAGGAAGGCAGCGGAGGAGGCACTCTGCACAGCTACCGCGTCATCGTGCGGACCACACAGGTGGGCCGAGGTCATGGGACCCGAGCGCGCTTTGCCTCCTCGAAAGCCTGTATGGATCCTGAGCGCCCCTATGTCCCCTCCTCAGCTCCGGACCCTCCGCGGCACCATCTCGGAGGATGCGCTGCCGCCGGGGCCCCCGCGGGGTCTGTCCCCGAGGAAGCTTCTGGAGCACGTGGCGCCGCGGCTGAGCCCAACCAGCCTGCGCTTGGGCTCAGCCTCACCGAAGGTGCCCCGCACGCTGCTCACACTGGACGAGCAAGTGGTGAGTGGCCGGTGTCCCCGCGCAGCCCCTACAGCTAGACCTGGTCTGAACCCAGTCTGCTCAGCTCCCAGCCGCCTAGCCCTGACCCTGATCCTGGGCTGGACGGTGACCCCAAGAGAGCTGGCTTTTCAGAGGGGGCAGCACAGGTCATCCAGAGCCTTGCCTCTCAAAGTATAACCCGTAGACCAGCAGCATCCACACCATCTGGGAGCTTGTTAGAAACGCAGACTTTTGGGCCCTGCCTGTCCCACCGCATCAGAGCCTGTACTTTCAGAAGATCGCAAGTTAATTGCCGTGTACGTTTCAGTTGAGAAACACTTGCTCCCCTTCCTACAAGTCCCTCTCCTTCCCTGTCAGTTTGCCCTGCAAGGTGCTGCTTAGTCTCCTCTCAGTGTGGGGTGCTCACTCCTTCCTGGGGCTGCCTGTTCCACTGTGGGTCAGATCAAGCCAGTGGAAGTCCTTCCCGGCCCTGTGCTGAAAGCTGCCCACTGGCTCCGATTCTCCTCCTCTGTGTCATTCGGTCTGTCAGCCATTCAACAAACATTTTCTCACAACTTGATGCTGGGCCCCGGACTGGACACGTGGGGACATGTCCAGACCAGGTGCTGTCCTGGAGTAGCTCACAGCCAGTGGGGAGAGAGAGAGAGACCCACAGTTAATCGTGGAGCAGTGAAAGAGGAATATTGAAGGCTCCATGGGGCGCCAAGGGTAGTCTTGACAGCCCTTCCTTGGCTTGGGGTTTAGTATCATGGTGGAAATGTAAGGGCTTGGCTCAGGAAGAACAGGTGTCTTCTAGACAGAAGAAACAACTTGTGTGAAGGCTTAGTGACTGAGGGCAGGTCACACTGGGGTCCTATAGGCAGTTCTGTGTGGCAGGAGTAGCACTTGGGGGGAAGGGGGATGGGGAAGGCTTGTATTTGGGAAGGCTTGCATTTGGTCCTGGGGGCACTGGGGAGCCATGGAAGGTATGAAAGGTAGAGCAGCCTTCAGGTGGCAGTGTGGAGGCCAGACTGGAGGGTCCAGGCCAGAGGCTGTTGTAGTCATCCAAGCCAGACCTGATGGTGATGATGGCAGAGGTGAAGAGGAGATGACAGTCCAGGGGTAGGTGGGTGCGATGGGAGCGGCACAGTGAGGGGGGTGAGGTGCCAAGTGGGGGGAAGGACACTTGGGCAGCCGGAGAAACGGGTCTGGAGCTCAGAAGAAAGGTCTGAGCTGGAGGCAGAGACTGGAGTCTCTTCCCGTGGAGACGGTTGCGACCGTCACCGAGGGCAGAGACCGTGGGCGGAGAAGAGGCCCAGGCCGGAGACAGTGGGGTCGTTAGGGTTTCAGGTAAAGTGAAGTTCCAGTTGTCCCAGGCGCCCACCATGGAGACAGCGTGCCAGGGTAAGGCAGGCCCATGGGCTGAAGGAGCCGCAGGGATTTGGAGCTGGGGAGGAAGCGGGGCTACGGGAGTCAGGAGTGATGAAATTGAAGTGGGGACTGAGTGTAGACAAGCTTCTCGTGAAGAAAGGAGGCTGGAGCCCGAGGGGCCAGAGCACCTTGAGCTGTGCACGGTTAACCCCGGATGGAAAGGAGCCGGGAGCGGCGTGAGCGGAGGGGGTGCAGGGCTCAAGGCCTCCAGAGGCTGGGCTGGGGATGCCTGGGATTCGAGGGAGGGGAGGACAGGCTAGCCTTGAGATAAGGAGGATGACAATGTGAACGTTCACAGAGATGGAGCGAGCGCACCGTGGGCCGGGTCCTTTCCACGAATCACCTCTTCTGTGGTCACATGAGAACCACCCCCCTCCTGGTCCCTTCCCACCTGTGACTTCCTCTACCCTCCTGAGCCCTGGGTGGGGTGGGGGGAGGGGGCAGGACAGACCAAGCCCACTTACAGGCAGAAACACAGAGGTGGCTTAGCGAGGGAGGTGCTCAGGGCCGCTCGCAGAGACAGCCCAGCCCCCAGCCCATTGCCCAAGACCCGGTGGGCGCAGGGCCCGAGAGACTGAGGCCTGGGCCCTCTGCCTGTGCTGCCCCGCAGCTGAGCTTCCAGCGCAAGGTGGGCATCCTGTACTGCCGCGCCGGCCAGGGCTCGGAGGAGGAGATGTACAACAACCAGGAGGCAGGACCGGCCTTCACGCAGTTCCTCACCCTGCTGGGCGACGTGGTGCGGCTCAAAGGCTTTGAGAGCTACAGGGCCCAGCTGGACACCAAAAGTGAGGCCCGGGGGGCTGGGAGTGGGGGCGGACCGGTGCTGAGGGGCAGACGGCCTTGGTGAGAGCCCCCTGGCTTGTCACCGCTCCCCCTGTAGTGTCCTGGGTCTGAGGCCCGGGTCGAAGAGTTCTTTGGGCAGGTTGAGGACGTGGGTCAGGGGCCACACTGGCCAGGCAAGCCACGGGCTGGAAGGAAGGACTAGGATGGTCCCCCAAGGCCCTGATGCCCTACTGCCTGAGCTGGAGCCACGCGGGCTGGCAGGCACCGCTCCCTCCGTCAAACACACATATTCCCCCAGCCCTGCTTCCTCGGGAATGCCCCTGCCTCCCGGGTTAGAAGGGCCCCAGGGCCGCTTGCGGAGCACCTCTGGCCTCCTTCCACTCTCAGCTGCTCCACACATGCGGGTGCCTGGGCCAAATCTGTCCTCTCCTGGGACATCCACCTCCGCCCCCCCCCCTCAGAGCAGGCCACTCCTCACTGAGGTCCTCGTTCTATCTCCGCTCGCCCACGCCGAGCCTAGGCTGGAGGCTGGAGCCTGTGGGGGAAGGGGCAGGGAGCGGCCACGGGTGAAGCCACGACTTCGTGACCTGGTGGCATGAGGGGTGGTCCGCCTGCTGGTTGGGGGGCACAGGAGCTCGAGACCGCAAGCAGGGATGCCAAGTCCGAGCCGATCCCTCTTGCTGTCCCCCCGTGTCCCCGAACCCCTGGCCACAGCGGATTCCACAGGCACACACTCCCTGTATACCACGTACCAGGACCACGAGATCATGTTCCACGTGTCCACGATGCTGCCTTACACCCCCAATAACCAGCAGCAGGTGTGAAGAGCTATGACGGGGCTGGGGGATGGCCACGGGCTTCTGGGGAACCATGGAGGGGGGTCACGTGGGCGGTGGCATTCGCACCTTGACCTGAGATCTCTCCAGGCCTAAACAACCCTCCCCAAAGACAATCACCCCAGACCTTCCCCAGGGGCAGGTGGGGGAGCCCCTGATGCCCAGCCTCCGCCCTGCCAGAATTAGGAGGGACTTGGGCAGACAGGTCCGGGTTACATCTCCTGCCATCTAACTCCCAGCTCCTTCGGAAGCGCCACATTGGCAACGACATCGTGACCATCGTGTTCCAGGAACCCGGCAGCAAGCCCTTCTGCCCCGCCACCATCCGCTCGCACTTCCAGCACGTCTTCCTGGTGGTGCGGGCTCATGCACCCTGCACGCCACACACCTCCTACAGGTGGGTGCCTGGGTGGTCCCAGTTCTGCCACCGCCACGGGCCCTCCCGGTGGCCCCTAACTACCGCCTCCCTCCCCTCAGGGTGGCCGTGAGCCGCACCCAGGACACCCCTGCCTTTGGGCCGTCTCTGCCCCAGGGCGGAGGCCCCTTCCCGGCCAACGCGGACTTCCGCGCCTTCCTGCTGGCCAAGGCGCTCAATGGCGAGCAGGCAGCAGGCCACGCACGCCAGTTCCACGCCATGGCCACGCGCACGCGTCAGCAGTACCTGCAGGACTTGGCCACCAACGAGGTGACCACTACGTCGCTGGACTCGGCCTCGCGCTTTGGCCTGCCCTCCCTGGGCGGGAGGCGAAAGGCGCCCCCTCGGGGCCCGGGCTCCGAGCTGCAGGCGGCGGGGGCGCTGGTGTGGGCCGTGCGCGCGGCGCCCGGAGCGCGGGGCGCCGCGGGGGCCGAGGCCCGTGGTCCCGACGACGCCGAGGTGCCCTGCCTGCTGGGCATCTCCGCTGAGACGCTGGTGCTGGTGGCGCCGCGCGACGGCCGCGTGGTCTTCAACTGCGCCTGTCGCGACGTGCTGGCCTGGACCTTCTCCGAGCAGCGGCTCGACCTGTACCACGGCCGCGGGGAGGCGATCACGCTGCGGTTCGACGGGCCCCCCGGCCATGCCGTAGGCGAGGTGGTGGCGCGTCTGCAGGTGAGGCCCGGGAGTAAGGCAACTCGCCGCCGGGTCCCTCCCCACCTCGGGGGCGGAGCGGGCTGTGGAACCCCTCGCTCTCGCCGCCTCTCCCGTGAAAGGGGAAATTGGGGGTTGGGGGCAAACCCTGCCCTGGCGCTTGGCAGAGCTGGAACGGGGGCGGGGGGGGGGGGGCGGGGAGGTCGTCGGGCAGGTGACTTCCGGTCTCTGAGCCTCAGGCCCTCATCTGCCGGGGTGTAGGGGTGCGGGGGTGTGGGGTAGGCGGTCTGGGCGGCCTGGGACCTGGACTGGAGCTGGCGCAGTGCCCGCCCTGCTCACGCCCCGCCCCGCCCCAGCTGGTGAGCCGAGGCTGCGAGACCCTCGAGCTGGCGCTGCCCCGCGAAGGCCAAGGCCGCCTGGGCTTCGAGGTGGACGCCGAGGGATTCATCACGCACGTGGAGCGCTTCACGTTCGCGGAGACAACGGGGCTGAGGCCAGGGGCGCGCCTGCTGCGCGTGTGCGGCCAGCCGCTGCCCAGGCTGGGCCCGGAGGCCGCTGCCCAGCTGCTGCGCTCGGCGCCCAAGGTCTGCGTCACCGTCCTGCCCCCCGACGAGAGCGGCCGGCCCCGCAGGTCAGGGCCTGGATGCGGGGAGGTGGGAGGACCTGGCAGCTGGCCACCGCGGAGCCTGTGCCTCCCGTGTCGCCATTAGCATTCTCCCAAGAATACCCGTGGGGAGGGCTCTCCTCCAGAGAATCCCACGTTTCTTAATCTCTCTGAGTCGCAGGTGCAGAGTGAAGCCAAGATCCAACAGCAGTCCCGTCTTTTTAAAAGTATCATCCACAGACGCATACATGCAACCGGCCACTTACCGGCTTAAGCCAGGATATGCAAACTTTTCCCCCAAAGGGCCAGACAGTAAATATTTAGGTTTTCTGGGCCACCTGGCCTCGGCTACAGCTACTCAACTGTGCTGTAGCACAAAAGCATCCATAGAGGACACATGAATGAATTCGTTTTCTTTGTTCCACTAAACCTTTATTTGTGGACACTGAAATTTGAATTTTATTGATTTTCATGTGTCATGAAATGTTCTTTTGATTTCTGCCAACTATTTAAAAATGTAAAAACCATTCTTGGCTCACAGGAGTAGGAAAACAGGCACATCTGCTAAAACAGGAAAAAAAAAAAAAAAAAGGCGCAGGCTGGATTTGGCTCCCAGGCAGGAGGTTTTAGATCTCTACCCCGGGTGATTTACTTGTGTCATTACTTAAATCCTCACAGCGGGCTGTGAATTGGTACAGTTTACCCATTTCGCAGACGGAGAAACGGGTGTTCAGAGTGATTTGCCCAGGATACACAGGGGCAGCGCTGGGTCTGGAAAAAATGGCCAGTAGTCAGGCAAACAGTTTTCGTTGTCGTTAGGGTGTTTGGAGAGCTCTCCTCCTGGAAGTGAGCCTCGGGCACAGCCGGGAGTGGGGCTGGAGATGCGGGACACCGGGGACAGGGTGTTCCTGCCTGACGCCGCCCCGTTCTCCCGCCAGGAGCTTTTCGGAGCTGTACACGCTGTCTCTGCAGGAGCCCAGCCGGCGGGGGGCCCCAGAGCCCGTGCAGGATGAGGCCCCCGGGGCGGCGACCCTGCAGCCCACCACGCAGCAGTTGCTACAAGCGTGCCTGCTGGAGGGTGGCAGTTCCACGGGGCCTGGGGATCTGGCTGAAGAGAGGACCGAGTTCCTGCACAGCCAGGACTCGCCGTCACCGTCACCCCGCAGGTGCTCCCTCTCGGCCCTCCCTCTCGTCCAGCCCAGTGAAGTTGGACGGCCGCAGTCTGTGAGAGCAGGGGCCCTGGGGTGCAGCTTCTCTCGCTGAACTGTCTCTGCTCTCCCCAGCTCCCTGTCAGACGAGGCCCCGGTCCTTCCTAACACCACCCCGGACCTCCTCCTGGCCGCCACGGCCAAGCCGTCAGCACCCGGTGCTGGCCGGGAGACCCCACCCACCCGGGTGAGCAAAAACAAGACTCGAGCCCAAAGGGCGGTGGTGGGCACAGTAGGGAAGGTGGACGTCACTGCATCCGTACCCATTAACACCCCTCAGGATGGGCCAGGCAGCCCCAGTGGTTGTGAGGACAGGGGCGACCCGGCCCCAGAGCTGAGGGCCTCCTTCCTGCCACGAACCTTGTCTCTGAGGAACTCCATCAGCAAAAGTGAGTCTGGACCAAGGTGTGGGTCATGGGTGGGGGCGGGCAGAAGAGGGGCTGGCTTGGGCTCTCCCTGGGCTGAGCCCACCTCCCTGTGCCCACAGTCATGTCAGAGGCGGGCAGCGAGACCCTGGAAGACGAGTGGCAGTCCATCTCAGAGATCGCCTCCACCTGCAACACCATCCTGGAGTCACTGTCCCGGGAGGGTGAGGCCACCAGGGCGCCGGGGGTAGGAGCCAGGATGGGGCGGGGATCTTTCTCCCTTTATCCTCCTGCCCAGATGGTCCCTCTGTCCCCACAGGACAGCCCATCCCAGAGAGCGGGGATGCCGAGGGAACTCCGAAGTCTGATGCTGAGTAAGCCTCCCCCTGCGGATCTAGCCCCTTCGCTGTACCTGTGTGGCCTCCATACGTGCCCGTCCGCTAGAGTTAAGCGTTGTCCCGGGCGGGGCTCCGCGCTCACACCCACAGAAGTCTGCGAACACAGGGGTTGGGCCCGTCTCATTTAAGCGGGCTGGGAGGCAGCCGGAGGTGCTGACACCTACCCTGGTCCCACGAACCTGTCCCCCACGTCCTCAGGCCAGAACCTGGGAACCTGTCGGAGAAGGTCTCTCGCCTGGAGTCCATGCTCAGGAAGCTGCAGGAAGATCTGCAGAAGGTGACCGCGGGGCGGATTGGGGGTCGGCGGGGAATTACAGGGCCGCCCTGGGAAAGGAGCCGCTGCTCTGACACCTGCCTCCCACCGGTCCCAGGAGAAGGCAGACAAGGCGGCCCTGGAGGAGGAGGTGCGGAGCCTGCGCCACAACAACCGGAGGCTGCAGGCCGAATCGGAGAGCGCAGCCACGCGCCTGCTCCTGGCCTCCAAGCAGCTGGGCTCACCTCCTGCCGACCTGGACTGAGCCGTCTGGGCCAGCCTCAGCCTGGCTGTGGACCTGCCTGGAACTGCTCAGGTCCTTCCGGGTACCTGGGTCACAACGGGCCCGGGGCCCTCCTCAGGAACTCTCCCTGCGCGCAGAGGCGCGTCTTAGCACTGCCCCCACTCCCCAGTCCATTATTTGGTGGTGAAGTTGCCCCTACCCCACCCCCGTCCCTGTTTGTAAATATTCTGTGAAGAAGAGGGGACTTTGGGGAGTAAAGAAGCCACTACTATTTGTGTCTGTGCGGGTGTTCATGACACGACGGGGGGGGGGGGGGGGGGGGGGTGAGTAGGGGGCAAATTGGTTTTGACCCCAGAGGCTCCTGCCAAGTTCCCAGGACCAGTTAGAAGGACAGGCCTTGGGGACATTGGCTCAGGCCCAGGGCGGCACTCGCTGAGGGGGTTCTCTGAGGCTAGGCCACCCCTTGGTTTCTCTCCCACAAACATTTATTTGTTCTGTTGGGAAGCAGATGGCCACGCCCCACACTTACTCGGCTTTATCTGGGAGCCAGGCCCAGCCAGGCCCTTGCCCTGGAACCAAACCTGAGGGAGTGAGACCAGGGGCAGAGGGACAGAGGTGGGCCTGCAGGCGTGGGGGAGGAGTTTAGGGGTCCAGGAGAGAGGCTGATTATGCTCCGATGGAAAGTCCTTTTCCAGGCCCTGCCCTCCAGGGAAGGCCCCACCTCTCCTCTCTGTAGTCACCGAGCCCCCGAGACTGGAGCTCCCTCGACCCCTGGCAGGTGACTGCAAGACACTGGGAAGGCCAAGGGAGAGGCGTGGCCCGGGTAGGGGGACCAGGGCTCACTCAATGGTTCCCCTCGGGCCTCAGGCTGGGGCCACCGTACGCAGCTACGCCGTCCGCTTCCTCCGGTCAGGAGCCTTCTCACCTCCCTCCTCGGGCTCGCCCGGGCCCCGCCTCTGGGGCCGGGGTTCCACCGAGCGCGGCCTCTCTGGGCGATGGGGTCGCGGGTTCGCAGGGGTCCTGACCTGGCGACCACACTCGGGTTCCGCCCCTTACGCGGACGCGCAGCTTGGCCTGGTCCCTGAGTGGCCCACCCCGCTTCGGGCCCCACCCCTGGCCCCGCCCGCTGGGCTAGAGGCTGGAACGCAAGCTTGGCTCTCCAGACGCTTTCCGATAGCCCGGCACTTTGCCGCTCTCTGGCGTCTTCCTCGCCGGCAGGCAGTCCACCACCGGAGTCTGCAGCCAGGGCCTACTGTCGTTCCCAGGGTACACGCTAGTTTTTGCAGCAAGCGCCACCGGTAACCCGCATACCTCTACCTTCACCCTCCCGCAGCCGTGCGAGCACGGAACTTAGATGCCATCCGACTCAGGACTGCGATTTCCCCGAAGCGCATTACAGGGCCGCCCCTCGCGGAATGCCGCCTGTGCGCGTGCGCACTTGAGAAGGCGGGGTCTTGCGGGCAGAGCCTTCGCGAACACTGCCTTACTGCGCCTGCGTCGGGTCAAGCCGGAAGTACGTCCAGCTCCAGGCCTCTGGGCTGTGGCCCGGCTTTTGTTTAGGCTCTCGGGGCTGCGGGTTTAAGATTTCTTTGGTCCTCGCAGAACAGGATGTCAAAGCATAGACCTTTACCTGGCACCTCCCTTCCCCAACAGATGCGAACTCTCCCTCAACCACCCAAGAGATGAAATCCAAACCTCTCGGTCCAGCGTCCTTCATGTTTTTTATAGCCTGGCCCCATCCAACTTTTCCAACATTGTCTCTTTTACCCGGCTCACCTTCCAACGCTGGCTAGACCCTTTGCAAGACTGACCCTCCTCTGATCAAAGCCCTGAAGCTGATTGCCCCTATGGCCTCTGTGAAGCTCTTCCTGAAACTACTCCATCCCCACAGCCACTGGGCCCTGCTGAGCTCTCACTGTGCTGGGACACCGCCCCTATTAGCTGCTTGCTTTCATCCACGGGCATTTCATTCCAAGGACATCCTCGGACCGCAGGCTTCTAGATGACAGTGTAACTATTCATCCCACTCTGTATCGCTAATGTCCAGCCTGACATGACCAGCAAAGAGCGTGCTGTTTGCTGAAAGAAGGGGAATCTCTGGCCAGCTTGGCAACAAATTTATTAGTTCAGAATAGAAAGAGCAAGAGTCCAACTGCTTTGATTTCTTCAGTAAAAACTGAGCCTCTTGACTGGAGAGCTGCCAGCCTGCCCTCCCCCCTACTCTCCAAACAACTAGCCCTACTTATTAAGGCACTTGAGGAAAGGGGGAACAGAGAGGTCTCGGACCGAACCTCCCGGGATCCCGGACAGGGCCAGTGTTGTCCCACCGCTTCCCTTACAGCCGCAGCTGAGCAAGGAGAGCTGGCAGAGACCTCTGCAGGGCCAGAAGGCCAGGCCCTCGAATGCTGGTGTCAGTTCAAGGACAACGTGCCAGCACCACAGAGGGGCTGGTAACAGGCATTATTTTGGCACAAGATGTGAATGAACCCATCATGTGAAGACACTTGGTGATAAGGCTTTGTGGCCTCAAAGGCCATAGCTCCAGCCTGTCCCTCTCTCTAGGAGAGTATTAGAAGCTGGAAGGTAGGGATGGGGGCCCCCAGAATTCCCTGTAAAGAGAAGGGAGCGGAACACCAGGATAGGGGAAGAGTTTGAGTCCTCCCTGCTCCCCGCTTTCCAGAGAAGTTAATGCTTCTGCTTAAGCACCTCCAAAAAGAGAGAGAGATAGACACTGCCAGTAAAAGAGTAAAATGCACCCCCCGGAAGACATCACCCAAAGAAGTTGGGGGCAGTTGGAGCACACCCCCCTCCCCGAATCCGTAAGTGCTTGCTTTGGGAGGGCTTCGATCCCCTGCAACCCAGTACCCCAGGCAGGGTAAGTGTCACCCCCTTAGGAGCTGATCTGACTCAGAAGGGCTGAGAAGTCCATGTCGGCAATGGAAGAGAAGTCTTCATCCCCCGAGAGGAGGCCGTTGGGAAGCCCCGAGGCCCCCAGGGGAGCGGGAGCTGGGTCAGGGGGCCTCTGGGATCCCGTCACCAGGCGAGTTATTGCCTCAGGGTATTCCATCAGCATGGGCTCAGCTGGGTGGGGGGCCACAGATACCCCCTGGCTCAGCAGCTGCTGAAACTCAGAGTTGTCGACGGATGCCAGGTCTGTGAACACTGCCGGGTCGGCGCTGTTGCCAAGCAGGGCCCCCAGGTCTTCATCAGCGTCAAACTGCAGCTGCAGCAGGGCCTCCGTCAGCGTCCCTTCCCCAGCCTGGGTGGTCTTGGGAGCAGGCGGGACCAGAGCCTGAGCAAGGCCTGGGGCTAAGATGGGGGCCGGGGCGGGGGCGGGGGCGGGGCCGGGGCCGGGGACCGGGGCGGGGGCCGGGACAGAGGCAGGGGCCGGGGCCAGGATTGGGGCAGGGGCTGGTGCCAAGGCAGGGGTCTGGCTCGGGATCTGCCCGGAAGAGAAGACCATGGGGGAGAACTCCTCGAAGTTGATGGTGCTGAGGGATGGCGTAAAGGGATAGGGCTGGGGAGCTGGGAGAGAGAGACAGAGTCGGGTCAGACAAGGCTGCAGAGACCCACCCTGTCACCTGTGCCCCAGCCCCTGTCAGTAGTGCTTAGGATCAGTCCCTAGGAGGAGGTCCCTCCCTAGGAGGTCATGGCTAGCACCCTCGCTCCTTCTTCCTCAGTCTGACCTGTTCGGTTCCATCCCCACGTCCTCCTGTGGAGCCCTCCAGCCCGCAAAGCTCTCCCAGCCTTTTAGAGGAAGGGATGCTGTCAGAGATCAGCTGGTAAAACCCAAGCCGCAGACCATGAGCCCAGTGAGCGCCCGGCGAGTCAAAGCCTGAAGCAGGGCACTTGGTCGCTCTTTTGTGAGCTACATACCAGCACGCCCATTCTGCTGGAGGAGCTTTTGCTTCCCTAATTCAACTGAGAGCTGAGGGCGAAGACTGCATCTTTGAACGGTCTCCTGCGGCATCCAGTATGGGGTTTAGCTGACACAGTGGTTCTCAGACCACAACGTGCATCAATTCATGAGCTGGTTCCTGGGCCACGCTTCCAGAGCCTCTGGATTGCACAGGTCAGTGATGGGGCCGGGGAATGGGCATCTTCACTACCCCCCCAAATGACTCTGATGTGGGTAACGAGACCTTAAGCCCTGTGAGCCCCACAGACAGTAAGCTTCAGACACCCGCTGGTAAAGCTGACCCCCTCCGGCCCAGAGCCACAGGCTGAATAGAGTTGAGCCCACAGTTCCGGTGGGGCAACAGGAAATCCTTACCTGGCTTGGGGACGGCAGCTGAGCTTCGGGAAGGCACAGCGATGCGCCGGGGTGGAGGCCGGGGGTCGGTGGGTCCTGTGGGGCAAGGCTGGGTCAGTTCCTAGCCCCCAGGGTCTCCCCTCCCCTATCCACCACCTTCTAATTCTCTGCACTGCCCCTCTCACCATTGAAAGGACTCTTTTTCATGATGCTCTTGAAGGTCTCGTATGTCCTTTTGCGTTTCTCCTCAATCCGGTGACGATCATCTAGAAAAGTAATGGGGAGAAGTGGGTCTTGCTCTTCTCAGCTGGATCCCCAGAGCCTTCAGAGGACCCGCAGGAGGAAGATGACGAGACCACCTTTCCGTAAGACCCTTTCTCCAAACACTGCCTGCCAGTGAGAAGGGCCTCATGACACTGACACGCAATTCTGAGAGTGCCACAGCTTTCTGAGGAGGCCTTGGTCACTGAATCTGACCACCCCCCTCAAAGGCCACGTGGGTGCCTCCAAGTAGGGGTCATGCTCTGAGGGGACAGGAGCCCTCGTGAAGCCGTCTCCAGCTTTTTCTCTTACCTGCATTGCCCACGTCCTAGCTCACCTCCAGCCTTGATCCAGGCCTGGCCATGATCTTTGCACTCTGGGGCAGCATAATAGGCTTGCTAAAGACCAACGAGGACTTGTATTCTTACCTCTGATGGTTTGCTAGTTCAGTCTGGAGCCTCCAGGACTGCCTTTCTAAGTACTGGGGCACATGGATAACTCCAAAGTACTCAACACCGTCAGTCCAAAGCCAGCCTCATCATCTCACCTCACAAACCTGGTCCTTCCTTCTCCAGTGGCCCCTCACCACCTGTCTGCCCTGTCACCCCACCCAGAAACCTTGGAATCATCCTCAGCATCTTCCTTTCTCTCACTCTCCACCATCCACTAACACGACACGCGTTTACCAACACCCACCATGCGCAGGCTGCATTCTAGCCACCGGGGGTATGGCTGTAAGCAGACAAAGGCTCCTGCTCCCCCCAAAGTGGACATCCTCATGACAGGGGGACGGGGACACAACCACATACAAGTGACAGGAGCTCTGAGGAAGAGACACAGGCTGATGTAACAGAGCCGGAAGTGAGGTTGGGGAGTCGAGCTTAGAGGCGGCCATGGAAACACCAGTGTGGGCCCATCATGTGGAGATCAAGCATTCCAAGCAGAGGCAACAGCTGGAGCACAGGTCCCGAGGAGGGACTGAGCTTAGTGTGTGTCGGACAGGAGGGCCTGGGGGCGGAGGGCACCCAAGGGAGACAGCGCTGGAGGAGACTGTCTTCCTCTGCCGTTGGCTCTGCAAGGTTCACACCACGTCTTCTCCTGGACCGGACTACGGCATCTTCCGCAAGAGCCTCCCTGCCTGGAGTCTCTCCCCTCGGATCCTCTATACATTCCTGCCAGAGTGAGCTTCCAGATCCACGCGTGTCCCTTCCTTCTTAAACCTTTGGTGGCTCCCCACTGTCTTTAGGATGAAATCTTGGATGAATGCCTTGAGTCTGACACTCGAGGCCCTCCTGCCAGCACCTGTTCAGTGCCCGCCGACAGCTCCCACAAGGCTGCCCCCAAATGCGATGGGCACCCTCCAACGCCCTTGCGCCTCCAGGTGTCTGTCCGCCTACCCGGAGAATGTGCTTCTGGGGCCTTCTCCGCCTTAAAACACTCCTGCCCCATGCAGCCATCTCCAGCTCTTTGCACGCAGCTCCCTCTGTTTCACAGGTTTTTCTGTCACTTAAGAATCTGTCCTGCTTGTTTGTCTTTCTCATGAGACTGAGCTTCTGGAGAGCAGGGAACACATCTCATTCGTCTTTGTGTTCACAATACCTGGCACGGGCCCTGACACCACGTGGTTGTCAGTAACTATTTGTGGAATGAACCGATGGCTGTTTCGGGGGTTGCTTTCCAAACGCTATTAGACTGCTCCTGGGACAGAAAACACTCTCAGGCTCGACGACGGGCTTTGGATCGGAGATCATTCTGGCTGTTCCTAATGTGGTCAGATGCCCAAAAGCTTTGACCAAATCATGGCTACGTGGGAGGGACGAGACACATCGCCTGGCAACAGGACCCTAGAGCCAGATGGCCTGAGTTTAAATACTAACTCTGCCACTATCTACGTGACCTAAGGCAACTCAGATGCCATCTTCTACCTCAAAAAGCTCACGAGGGAACAAAATCAGGTAATTCACTGATCCGCTTGGAATAGGAGCAAACATATAAGGACTCAGTCAATCTCAGGGATCCTTACTACTAACTGAGACAAGAAAGAGAATCTGATTCCTGTATAAATCCCTGCCCCGACTCTAGTTCTTGACCCACTACTACAGCCCCAGATGTCTAGCCCTAGCCTCACGTCTGCTGGCTGGAGACGACAGTCCTGCTGCTTCCCTCCCCAGCTGTGTACCTGTGTCTGGCAAGTACTGAAATTCCATGGGCTCGCTGAGCTCCCGATCTGAAGGCCGCCGCAGCTGCATGGAGACACGCACGGGGGCCTGCAGGCTGGGGTCGGCATAGGGAGGTGTCCGGAACACAATGGCCACTTGTCGGTGTACGTCAGCTTGAGAAAAGGAGCCTCGGGCCTCCCAGCCGGGTCCCGTGAAATACACTTCAATGTCCTCTGCGGGAGACGGGGAGCAATGTGGGTCACCGTGCTCGACTCATACGGCTCGCCGCCCGCCCCCCCACAATCGCTGAGACTTGTTTCCCAAGATACATCACTCTGCTGCCCCCGAGGCATTGGGGGAGTGTTTAAAGCCAGTCTCCTGACACCATCTCCGCTCAGCATTGCCCCTCACCTCCTGTTCCAGAGTCCAGCCCTCTTCCTGGTGTGTACCTTTCTGCACCTTGTCACACAGCAGGAAGATCTCATCCCCCCCGAGGCAGCTCCCTGAGTTTCGGTTCACTCGGCAGATCTTGAGCTCGGCGGTGTTGGGGGCACCTGAGGGCGTGGGAATAAGGAGGGAAGCCCTGAACCGTCGCAGGTCTCCGGGGCTGGCCTGCAGGGGATGCAACATCCCCGTCCATCCCAGAGTCAAGGCTGTTCAGAGCTTGCGGACCACACCTCCGCAGCCAAGGCTGCCCCGTTCCCAGGACCCCTCAGCCCAACGTATTCAGCAACTGTTTATCTACTATGTGCCCAGCACTGTTCCACGCACGGAAAACACGACAAAACTTAATCATCTCTGCCCTCGTGGAACTTATAGTCTGGGGGAACCAATCTGGTCACATATCCTCTTTTTCCATCAGACCCAAGCACCCTTCAAGGCCCAGTTTGCTTGGTAACAGACCCTTCCCTCCTGACCTCCACTTCATCCTGGTTTTCTGTCCTTGGGGCTCCAGAGCCCTTTTAGTCCCATTCATCCTGCTGATTACTTGATTAAAGGCTGCAACTGATCAACATTGGCCCAAATCATCTGTGAACTTCCTGTGAGATTTCATCATTGAATTACTACTCTGGTAACATCTTCTTGTTCCTGGGAGTTCATTTCCCGGAGTCGTTAGTACCGTTCCGGGCACACTATCCTCCCATCATGTAGTGGAAATGCCTGTCTCGCATCGACTCCCTGCCAGCCTAGAAGCGACACCTCACAGGCAGCTCCGGGTCTTCTTTGCCCTGTCCCCCCAGCCAGCACAGAGCTGGACACAGAAGAGGTGACAAATCCACAAGATGCCTGAACCGGGCGAGAGCTCCTCTCGCAGGCCATTACCCAGCCAACCCCCTTCCTCCTCACAGGCCCATCCCCCTCTCCTTTCCACGGCTATCCCGGCCACTCACGGTTGTCAAAGATGGGATGCGAGAGGACGGGCGGCAAGCGGAGGGGCCTGCCTGCCGGGTCCCGCACTGTCACCTGGAAGCAGAGCCGCACCGCATTCAGGTCGTAGTCCCCACGCTGTTCTTCTATGGGAACTGCCACAAAAGCACACGGTCAGGAGATTGGGAGGCGTGGCGGGGAGTGAGGGGGGGCAGGGAGCTCTGGGCCGGGAGGGTTAGTTGAGGGTGTGTCAAACAGTAGGAGTCCTAAGGCAGGACGCAGACAAGGTTCTAGACCCATCACTGACCTGTATGACCCTCATGGGACCCTGGATGTCATGTCCCCTCACTGGCTCCCAGTTTCCCCAATGGTAAAATGGGAGTGTGTACTGAATGGGCAGCAAGATTCCGTCTGCGCTATGACTGTTGGCCAATGAGGTGCAGGGAAGGTGGCTTCAGAGGGGCGACAGAGGGTGGGGGTGCTTCAAGCAGGCCCAGGCTTTCGCCCCCTCACCTTGGAAGGGATTGTTGTTGGTCTGGATACGTTGACTGATGGCCTGCTCCAGGTCCCGCTTCTTTACACACTGGATCCCCAGGTTCTGGAAGCTGAGTCCCCCACCAGGCATCAGCCCCACGGGCTCTGCCCAGGCTGCCCCCCTCCCCCCATGCACGAGATCACCTCTGTGCTTTACCCCCTCGAATGGCTTCCTCCTGTGCTGCAAAGAAACCCCACTCCTTACTTTGGCCGAAAAGCACCTGTGCCCTGCGACCCGGCCCTAGCCACGGTCCCTGCTGGCTCCCTGCCCTCGGCCATAGCGGCTTCTTGTCTGTTCTCCAAACACGCCAAACTCAGCCCCACTTTGAGGCCTTTGCATGCGTTCACTCTGCTTGGAATGTTCCTTCCATGCTTCTTTGCTCTTTCTCACTACTCAAGCCTTAAGTGAGAGGCCTTTCCTGACCTCCTGGCTCTCCTCCCTCCCTCCCCTCCACCAGGAGATTATTCTTCCAACCTAACACCGTTTTATTTTCATCTGTGAAGTTATCTCAGGTGTTGAGGTGACTGGGGATCCAGCCCCAGCCCACAGAGCCCTTATCTACTTGACAGTGGAGACGCGCCAACAGGTAACTCCAAGACCAAGGGAATCTGCTTGCAGAGCTGGGAGTGAGGCATTTGGCCCCTTGTCCAGATGGAGTAAGACAGTAACAGCTACACAACTGCCTTGCCTCTTGTCCCCCCACCCCCATGCCCTGCTGGTCAGGAGCTCACCTGTGGATGCAGCGGTCTGGGCAGAGCTCAGCCTCATAGAAGCCATCCCGGCAGTCTTTTCCCACCAGCTCATGGGGGTGAGGCCGATGAGGGGGGTCCTTGGTGACCAATGAGATGCGAACTGTCCCTGGCCCGGTGTAGCCATTGATCTGTTCAAAGTACAGAGAACATCTAGAAACTCAGGAATTCCAGACCCAACTCCCAGACACTGCACCGGGGCCCGGAAGCAAGCCTACCACAGTTCCTTCCCGCAGACCCTCTCTGTGCCCCCCACCCCACCGCTAACAGCCATGCTGACCTTGATGGTGGGGTGGGTCTTGGTGGTATCCGTGCTCCTCTCGCCGGGGATACTGCCCGCGGAGCGACCCTCGCACTTGTAGCGGAAGCGCATGCCCCGCTGCTTGGGCTGCTCGATGATCTCCACATAAGGGCCAGAGGCCTGGGCCGGCTCTGCGGCGGGGACACGGACCAGCCCAGGTCAGGCCGCTGCCCTCCTTGCCCCTAACCCTGGGGAGCTCCTCCCCAGTCACTGGGAAAGGCTGGTCCACTTACCAGTCGGGAAGATGAGGGGAAACAGGTCTGAAAGGGGAGGGAGACGAGGGTCAGCACAAGCCCACTTCCCATCCTTACCAGGGAGGGCCTGCTTCCCCACGGAGAGGAGATGGAGCCAGGCTCCCTCCCTCCGAAGGAGACTTTGTCAAGGCCTGTTCCCTGGGACCTGCGGGTGAAACTAAGGAGAAGGGGTAAAGAAGGCAGAAGCACCTGCTTCGCGAGGGAACCCTGGGTATAGCGTCCTCTCTTTACGGAGGGAAATGGAGTCGGGGCCTTTCCTACTTCCATAGGGAAAACTAAGGGAGGGCACTTCCCACACCTCATCCTGAGAGGAAACCGGGTCAGACACAGTCTCTCCCCTGACAAGGAAACCAAGTCGGAACTGCCCCCACGGCCCCGGGGGGAAACTGAGTCAGAGCTCACAGCCACCCCCCCCCCCCCCCCCCCCCCCCCCGCCAGAGGATACTGAGTCAAGTCTCCGCCACCTAAAGGGGAAACTGAGTCAGACCCCTCCATGCCCGCCCCGCCCCGCGCCACCATCCGGCCGGCCGCTCCCTGCGCAGCGCCCGTCGGCGCAGGAAGGGGCGGAAGGCGGCGCGGGGGGCTCCCGTCGCCGTCCCGGAGACCCCGACGCGGCCACCCCGCGGGGTCAGAGGGTGCCCTCACCGTCCATGGCCAGGGTCCCGGGGGCGGGGCCGGGGTCGCAGCTGGACCCGCAGCGCGCGCTACAGCCAAGCCATTCGCCAGAGGCGGAAATGCGCCGCGCGCGCCCGCCGCCGCGTCACTGCCGGGAATCCGGCCGCGCCTGCGCGCTGCACCGCTCGGCCGCCGTCGCCGCCGCCGCCGCGGCCGCCGCC
>NC_064808.1:5744082-5761633 GCF_023721935.1 Panthera uncia | reverse complement strand
GGGGATTTCGGGGCCCCCTCCCGCTGATCGGAGGAGTTGGGTGATGTCACCCGGGCCGGGTCTGGAGCCCAGCCAGGGCTGCTGGGCTGCGGCCGCCCGCCCTGCGCGGGGAAAGGCCCGGGCCTGCTTCGCCCGCAAAGGCCAGGTGGCTGACCTCCGCAAAGTTTCCTAATCGCCAAAGGTGCCTCTTGGTGGTGTCGCGGCAGAAGCACTTTTTAATTAGCCATTCACCCCAATCTAACAAAGCAGGGGCAAAGGGGAACTTCCGGACCTCTCCACCTGGCAGTGCTTGGACCGTGGGCTTCACGGAGCCTGCAGAACGCAAGGGGCGACCAGGACACTGCGCCGCATCTGCTCCCGCCGGCGAGGGCGGACCGAGGGCTAGTAGGTTTAAGGTTCATATGCGCTTATGGTTCATTCACATTGTCAGCCCCAGGTCCCAGGCCCCCAGCGCCCCCCCCCCCGCCCCCCGCCCCCAGGGGCGATGGTAGGGCTGGAGGCGCCCAAGGGTAAATCTTACGAGGAGCTTCGTCTTTATAGCCTGATGCCTGTGTCTTGGGAGGTCCCAGACCCCTGGGGCCACCTAAACCCGCAAAGTCCTGCACCCCCCTCCCCCGCCCATCTCCCCAGGGCCTACTGCTAGGGTCCAACCATCTGCTAAAGCAATTACACTAATTAACCCTCCTGTGACCTCTCCGCGGAGGTATAGTCCCCAAGGCCAAGCTCAAGGCCTCTTTGTGGGGTGAGGGAGGAGGCTGGAGTACCCCCCCCCCCCCCCCGGGCTTTTTCCCCAAACGAAGATGCTCCAAGGCAGGCGGTAGATTCTTCCCCAGATGGAGAAAGACTGAACTCGTTCTAAATTAGGGAATCATGTGGGAATTGGAAAAGATTGGAAATTCTGACTTGCTTTCCCAGGCTCTGAAAAAACAGGAAGAGAAAAGTGAAAACAGTTAACCACCCCTCCCACTCATTTCAGTTTCTCCTGTTTTGGGCCCCGATTTGAAGAGTCAGCTCACTTTTGAGAAGGAGGCATTCAGGTCGACAGAAGTGATTACTTAAAATCTTTGGTTAATGATACACAATCATTGATCCTTGCATGATCCTCTTTTTAAAATTCACATATATTGGGACACCTGGGTGGCGCAGTTGGTTAAACCTCCCACTTTTGATTTCAGCCCAGGTCATGATCTCAGGGGTTCATGGGGTTGGGCCCTGTGTAGGGCTCTGTGCTGACAGCGAGGAGGCTGCTTGGGATTCTCTTTTCCTCTCTCTCTCTACTCCTCCCTTGCTCAAGCTTGTGCTCTCTCTCAAAATAGATAAATAAACTTAAAAAAAATTGTTTTTAAAGATAGCCAGTCTTAAAAAAGCTCTTAATGCATGGATTTAAACATATTTGATGCATTTTGATCTATTAATATTTGATCTATTGTTTTCCTTATTGAAGTTTAAATTGTTCCATCTTTGGCCAGTGGAAAATTTTTCAATTTTGTTCTTCACTCCTTTTGACACAGTTCCGCAATTCTAGTGTCTAAGATCTGGAATTGGGAAGGTTTCTGAAGAGTCCTCATTCCTCCTAGTGGGAAATGGTATTTAGAGACCACAGCCTGAGTGCTAGGGGTACTTACTGATCCCTTACTGATCCCTTACTGTACTGGGTTAGTCATTGTAGATCTTTTCAATGAACAGTTTGGCTATATATATAATATAAAATGTATTAGGAGTTCATATTGATATCTCCTTTTTAAATTTAGGACTACAGGGTTTTAACTTACCCTCAATCATCTTACATATTTCTCCAGTGTTAGAAAAAAATCTCATTTCTCTTTTTACAGAAATAGAACAATTCATCCTTAAGTTCATATGCAGTCTCAAGGGACCCTGAATAGCCAAAACAATCTTGAAAAAGAAGAACAAAGTTGGAAGAGTAAGACTTCTTGATTTCAAAACTTACTACAAAAGAATACTAATCAAGCCCATGTGGTACAGACATAGATTGATGAAATGGAATAGATAGAAAACAAACAAATAGAAAAACAAACTCTCACATATGTGGTTGAATGATTTTTGGTAAGAGTGCTAAGACTATTCAATGAGGAAAGGACAGTCTTTTTACCAAATGGTGAGGGGAAAACTGGAATTTCACCTTCAATAAATGAAGTCGGACCCTTACCTTACTCTATATACAAAAATTAACTTAAAATAGATTGAAGACTTAAAGAGGCAAACCATAAAGCTCTTAGAAGAAAGCATAGTGGAGGCGGGGGGCTCACCTGGGTGGCTCAGTTGGTTAAACAACCGAGTCTCGATTTTGGCTCAGATCATGATCTCATGGTTTATAGGTTTGAGCCCCGTGTCCGGCTCTGTGCTGACAGCACAGAACTTGTTTGGGATTCTCTCTCTCCCTCTCTCTCTGCTCCTCCCCCCTCCCCAAGTTGTATGATTCTACTTATATATAGAATTGTCAAATTCATAGAGACAGAAAATAGAATAATGGTTACCAGTGGCTGGGGAAAGGAAGGAATGGGGAGTCAGTGTTTAATGGGTACAGAATTTATACTGGGGGTGGTGGAAAGATTCTGGAGATGGATGGTGGTGATGGTTGCAAAACAATAGAAGTATACTTAATGCCATGGAACTGTACACTTAAAATAGTTAAAATGGTAAACTTTATACGATGTATATTTTATCACAATAAATAAATAAAGGAATAAATAAATAAATACCTCTGTTCTCAATGACATCGACCAATTACTCATTTGATGTATTGCACATTGTACACAAAACATTCTCAGAATAATAACACCAACTGCCACCAATAATGCGTGGAGTTATTGAAAATATAATATATTTTTGTAGTATTTGTCCTTAGGTTATATATAATTTGGGGTACACATCCATTATCAGGTTAAGGTAGCTCCTTTCTCGTTCTAGTTTACTAAGAAAGTGTATGGTAAGTAGGTGTTGATTTTTTTCCTTTTTAAAAGTTTTTGTTTATTTATTTTGAAAGAGAGAGAGAGCAAGGGAGGCGCAAAGAGAGAGAGAATTCAGAGCAGGCTCCGCGCTGTCAGCACAGAGCCCAATGCCGGGCTTGAACCCAGAGCCACGAGATCATGACCTGAGCCGAAATCAAGAGTCAGATGCTTAACTGACTGAGCCACCCAGGCACCCTGATTTTTTTTCAAATGTTTTTCCACATCTATAGCGAAGAGCAGATGATTTTTCTCCTTTATCTGTTAATGTAGAGTATGATGTGGACTTCCTGATAGGAAACAGTCCTGTGTTCTTGGGATAAAACTAGCTTGATCATCAGTGTGTGACATTGTTGACTTGATTCACTGATAAATGAGGAGGGGGTTTTGCAACTATATTTGTAAATGAAGTTGCTGTCATTTTCCTTCCCCCCGCCCCCGGCTTCGTGTAATTTTGGTATCAAAATTGTACCAGCCTCAGAAAGATTGGAGGAATAATCTCCCCTTTTCTATTCACTTGAGGAGTCTGCTTAAGTTTGGAATGATTTCTTCCTTGAACAATTGGTAAAACCAGTAAAACTGACTGTGGCTGTTGTTTTCTCAGTAGATTTTATTTAATTATTTTAACCTTTTAATTATGAACATTTTCACATACATTCAGTATTAGAGAGACTGGCATAGTTAACCCCCACATACCCATCCTTCAGCTTACATAAGTTATCAACTTTCCTGGGGTGTTTTGTTTTTTTTTTTTGCTCCGTTTTAGGGAGTATTTAAAAGCAACCATTACATTAACTCATAAGTACAGAATTATATATGTCTACATGTAAGGATTTCTATTTTTTTATATATTTATTAATTTTTTTTTAATGTTGATTTACTTTTGAGAGAAAGAGAGAGACAGAGCATGAGTGGAGGAGGGGCAGAGAGAAGGAGACATAGAATCTAAAGCAGGTTCCAGGCTCTGAGCTGTCAGCACAGAGCCTGATGAGGGGCTCAAACTCATGGACCACAAGATCATGACCTGAACTGAAATCGGACACTTAACCGACTGAGCCACCCAGCCTGGAGCCTGCTTTGAACTCTGTGTCTCCCTCTCTATCTGCCCCCCACCCTGACCCTGCACCCCACCTCCCCCACCCCCTGCTCGTGCTCTCTGTCTCTCAAAAATAAATAAAAATGTTTTAAAAACTAAAAGGTCTTTGAACAGATTTCCTGCTGTTGAACTCTCAATTTTTGATTATATGCAAATACATTCATTCTACCCTCATTTTTTATTTATTTTTGAGAGAGAGAGAGAGTCGGGGAGGAGCAGAGAGAGAGGAAGACACAGAATCCGAAGCAGGCTCCAGGCTCTGAGCTGTCAGTACAGAGCCCTACACGGGACTCAAACTCACGAACCATGAGATCATGACCTGAGCCGAAGTCGGACACTTAACCGACAGCCCCCCAGGCACCTCTCTACCCTTGTTCTTCAAAGATAATTTTGGTAAGCACACAATTCTAACTTGGTTATTTTCTCTCAGTGCTTTGCAGCTATCACTCCCTTGTCTTGTGGCTTCCTTTGTTGAGAAGGTTGCTGTTATTCTAACTCTTATTTATTAGAAACCTGTCCTTCCTTTCAGCTGTGAAAACTCGTGTCCATTATCTCTAAATATATTACCTTTCCTCTATGCTTTCCATATGTTCTTTCTGGGACTTATTAGGAAAATAACTAGATAGGCCTCAGGGAAAAATATGTGTAACACATACATCCAAGAAAGTCCTCATATCTAGAGTATAAAGAACTTCTACAAATCAATGATGAAAAGAGAAACAATAAAAATTGGCAAAAGAATTGAACAGAACTGTCACAAAAGAAGATATCCAAATAAATGGTAATAAACACACAAAAAGTATTCATCAAGAGTCATCAAAGAAATGCAAATTAAAACTACAATAAGATACCACTTCCCACATACTAGGATAAAAAGACTAAAACATAAAATGATAAAGAGGATGTGAAGCAACTTGAACTCTTGCTGGTGAGAACATAAAATGGTACAACCACTCTGGGGATCTGTTTGGCACTTGTGAAGTTAAATCTACATTCACTCTATGACCGGCAAGTTCACTATTATGTATTTTCCAAAAATGAATCTTTAAAAATGCTTTCACAAAAGGTACAAAGATGTTTCTAGCTTTTTTATACTATGAGAAGACTGTAAACTACCTAAGTGTCCGTCAGTAATAATCCTTTGTGAGTGGATTAACAAATTGTGGAATAGTCACACAATGGACTACAGTTACTGTACCTCGCACCTTCTACCATGGAAAAGAAGCACCGTGTCTGCGAGGCAGTTTTTAGATTTAGACCACAGCACATACTACGTGTAGGGATTCTGTTCTGATCCATCCATTGAATGGCTTGAAGCCACGTTTAAGTAGAGCCTGGAGCAAAAGAGAGCTCAATGTGTATGCAGGTTAAGGTCCAAGGGTCTCTGCCTATCATGATCTACGAATTGTCAACCCCATCAAGTTCAAAGTGACATATTCACAATCGGGCCTGTACAGATCCAAAGGGCAAATGTAAGTTTCATGACCATGTGGCCTGATCCCCACTAGGTCTGTTGCATCGACGTCTCCCCATCAGCTCATGCCTGTGGCCTCTTAGGGATTCTCTATGACCAGCTAACAAAGACGAAAAGCTCATGCTTGGTTCATCGATGGGTCAGTATGATAAGTTGGAGTGAACCAAAAATGGTCTGCCGCTGTTCTACAGACCTACCCAGGGTGGAAAATAGCGAGGGGTAATCCTCCCAGTGGGCAGAGCTTCAAGCAGTAGACCTAGTCATCACCTTGGTGTAGTTTGAGAAATTAATGGCCTGGAATAGCACTATGTATGGATTCCCGGGCAGTGACAAACTCATTCGTCAGAGCCTGGGAGTAGCAAGGTTGAGAGCCCAGAGACAAGGAGACGTGGGGAAGAAGCATGTAAGTGGCCTTATGAGAGTGGAAAGAAAGTGCAGGGATCTTTGTGTCTGGTGTTACTGCCTACCCAGACAGCATCCATCATAGACAGAAACCAAACAATATGGTGGACAAGACGACTTGTCTCATGGATGTAAGTCAGCTTTTGTCTTAGGCGACTCTAGCATTTGCACAACTGGTTCATGAATAGAGTACCACAGTGGCAGGGATGCAGGTTCCCTATGGCCCAATGATGTGGGCTCCCTTTCATCACAGCTGATGGCAAGTGAATTACATTGGGTGCTTCTGCAATGGAGTGGCTGTGATATTGTCCATACTAGGATTGGCATGCATTCTGGGTATGAATTTGCCTTCCTTACCTAGGTTTGGGTTAACTCACTGGGCTAGCAACCATGTCCATGGATTGGAAGATTCAGTATTGTTAAGATATCAATTCTCCCCAGATTTATCTATAGAATTAGTGCAATCTCAATCAAAATACTGGCAGAATCTGTTCTAGAAAATGACAAATTGATTCTAAAATTTATATGGAGGAGCGCCTGGGTGGCTCAGTCAGTTAAAGCATCGACTTCAGCTCAGGTCATGATCTCACAGTTTGTTCAAGCCCCACGTCAGTCTCTGTGCTGACAGCTCAGAGCCTGGAGCCTGCTTCCGATCCTGTGTCTCCCTCTCCCTCTCCCTCTGTCCCTCCCCTGCTTGTGCTCTGTCTCTCTCTGTCTCTCAAAAATAAGTAAATGTTAAAAAAAATTGTTTTAATTTATATGGAAATGCAAAGGACCTATAATAGCCAAAACACCTTTGAAAAAGAACAAAGTTTGAAGAATTACTTTACTTGATTTCAAATTTATTTTAAAACTGTATATTGGGAAAAAACTGTATGTTGGGCTTTGATTAAAGAAGGGTTTATTGAAGTAAAAAAAAAAAAGCTGTAGTAAACAAGAAAGTGGGATATTAGCGTAAAAACGGACCTATTGATAAATGGAACAAATTAGAAGAGAAAGAGACCTACACATATACATACATGATCAATTGATTTTCAACAGGGTGCCAAGGTAATTCAATGGGGAAAGGTTAATCTTTTCAAGAAGTGGTGATGGAATAAGGGGGCAGGGGAGGGGTGGGGAGTAAAGAACCTTAATCCTTACCTCACACCATATATAATAAGTGGTTTCTTGTCTCTGCCGATATTTATTGCTGAGTAAAACATGTGATACTTTCATGTGTTGGGTGGTGGTTGTTTGAGAAATCAAACAGTCCTGTAGGCTTAACTTGAGAAAGCCCCCCTCCATGGAGGGTTTGCTCTTGCTTTTGTTTCTGCTATTAATTTCAGTGGAGGTGGGAGTAACAGGACCACTGAGTCCATTTTAGTACTAATTTAGCCTCTCTTGTGGGTTCAGAGCTAACTGGGAGTCTCAAAATCAGCGTTTGATCCTTATTCTTGTTCTGAGAATTTAAAAGTGTTGGCCTAATGTCAATTGTGCTTGCTAGATATTTAAAATATTTTAAAACTGGGGGCACCCGGGGGGCTCAGTCAGTTAAGTGTCCCACTTCGGCTCAGGTCATGATTTCACAGTTCATGGGTTCAAACCCTGGGTCGGGCCCTGTGCTGACAGCTCAGAGCCTGGAGCCTGCTTGGGATTCTGTGTCTCCCTCGCTCTCTGCCCCTCCCCCGCTCATGCTTTGTCTCTCTCCATCTCTCAAAAATAAACATTGAAAAAAAATTAAGATATTTTAAAACTATGATTTTATTGTCTTACTGATAAAATTACTCTTTCTACAAATGATTGACACCAGAATTAACACAGTTTAATAAAACAATGTAAATATTGTCTATAAAACCATCTAAATAGTTTTCTTGTTGGAGCTGGTTGTTGTCATTGCTATTTAAGTAGGTTCCATGCCCGACACGGGGCTTGAACTGATGACCCTGAGATCAGTAGTTGCCCGCACTGCCGACTGAGCCAGTTAGGCGCTCCTGGAGCTGGTTGTTCTAATGGGGAAGAGCAGAACTAGTCTTTGAACCTCTTTAAACTAGTCTTTAAACCCTCCTAAGTTTAAATAAGGGACTTAGAATGAAGTTATCTGTCAGTTTCTCTGATACATATGACAAATATCTACACCAGTTACGGATTTAATATCTGTTTCTATAACTCTCCTAAGAATGGCATCTTCCCTATCTCTTGGTTTGTCCTCCCAGTCATGATTTGGGAATGTGAGAATCAAAACTGTATCAAAGGAGAAAAGTGCACCTGGATATGTAAGGAAACCACAGCCTTTCACCTTTCTGGCTGCCGACCAGTCGATTTACTTTGTGTGCAACTTGTCTTGGTTCACTGGGCCTTGGGAATCAGCTGCGCTGGCCCACTTCTAGCGTCGTGACAATAGCTAACACTGAGCATTGGTTGTGTGCCGGATGTTGAGCTAAATGCTGTACATGGGTGAGTATTTGAATCTCATGCTCACAGCCAGTCTTTGAGGTAGGTGTTGCACCATTCTACCTCCACATTACATGTGAAGTAACAGGTTCAGAGACACTGGGTAACGTTCTTAAGATCACACAGCTTCATGGAGAAGCCAAGATTGAAACCCGTTCTGTCTGCCAGGAGAACGGACGCTTTGTTGCAATTGCCTACATCGATGTGATCCTGGAGCCAAGTCCCAGATGCAGTGTTGAGGGCCCTTCAGATCTTCCTTGAAGCAAGCCATCTTCCCTAGTGTCTCTCCAAGTCTATCTTTGGCCCCAACATGGTCAGCTCTTGCAGCAAGATGCATGAAGCAGCTCTGGGTTTTCGAGGTCCTTCATGATGTAGGTCAAATCTGCCTCCCTTTGGCTTCCATTAGATGGTCAGCCCTTTGCCCTCTGGGGCCTTATAGAAGACGTAAAGCTAGTCCACACCATAGGGAATCCCCTCAGATCTTGACTCATTCATTCACCAGATATTTACTATGTGTCCACAATGTGCCTGGGACAGAGCAGTAAACAAGACAAAATGGTAGCCCTGGTGGAATTGACATTTTAAAGAGGGAAACATACAATAAGTTTCATGTTGATAGTGACACACACACACACACACACACACACCCTTATAGTCTCTCTGGATCATTCCAGATTTCCAGATTTTTTTTTTTTTTTTTTTTTAGGTTAGCACAAGTTGCTGTTTTTTCTGCCACATTTTTTTTTTTAAATAAAAGAATAAAACTCAGGGGCGCCTGGGTGGCTCAGTTGGTTGGGCATCCAACTCTTGATTTTGGCTTAGGTCATGATCTCAGGATTGTGAGGTTGAGTCCTGCATAGGGCTCCATGCTGAGCCTTGAGCATGGAGCCTGCCCAAGATTCTCTCCCTCTCTCACTGCGCCTCCCCCTCATGAGCTCTCTCTCTCTCTCTCTCTCTCTCTCTCTCTCGGTGTAAGGCTACTGCCTCCTTTCTCTTCACATACTGTTGCTCTTTCTCTTCCTCCAAAAAGATGACCAGCTCTGGCTTCCACACAAGGAGACCCAAGAAGGGGAAGTTTCCATGATTCTCTAGAATTATACCTGTATGGTTCCTGCTCCTCCTGAGAGAATGCTATGGCCACATCCCTGAATGTCAGCAGTCCCTGGCATTGTTTCTGTCTGTGGAAATGTTGGGGTTCAGAGCCAACAGCCAAGGAAGAATTCTTGAGACATCTTCAGTTACAAAAAGGTGGTTTTATTAAAGCATGGAGACAGGACCCATGGGCAGAAAGAGCTGCCAGATTTCCAGATTCAAGATCCTTTGAAAATGTGGTCTCAGATGAGGTAGTCATACAAAGAGCAAGGCCATGGGGCTGGCTGTGATGACCCCATGCAAGATGCTTTGGCTTGTTTCTGGGGTTTGGATGGGCCATAGGTCCAGGGCAATCCCAAAGCTTTACTCTGTCCAAGTCCCAGCAAAAAAAAAGAATGGAAATCCTGCTTCCCCATCTCCATACACCAAACAAGCAGACAGTAAGAAAGGCACAATTCGCTGGCCTCCCTACCCTCTCCCAAACTCCAGAGTTCCCACTCCTACCCCTGCCCACTATTTCCTTCACCCATCCCCAGATCCTTCCCTAGCCAGAGTGCATAGGCACTTCCAACTCAGTCACATTCTGCCTTTCTCTAGCCTAAAGCTCCCTTGCCTATTCTCACTGCCTCCCACCCTGTCTCAGCCACCCTCCCAATCTTCTGGTCTCTTCCACCTCCCACCTCTGTCTCCAGTTCAGCCTTGGCCCAAGATCAAGTGTCAGAACTGTTCCCTCAGACTTACACCCTTCCTGTTCACCTCCCCAGCCCTACTCCAACAGATATTTGGAATAGGAGAACATTTGAGATAGTATCACAAGTCAAACACACACATTTCCTTTTATTCCATGACTCTCTCTAGTCACTGACTCAGGACACAGTGGAACAAAAGAAGTCATGATGCTGGTTTCAATGTCATAACGATAGATGACAACAATAGAGTTGTCAACAATAGAGTCTATCAGCTTACCACCCCCACCAAGGGGGATCATGAGAGGATGAGGAACAGACAAGACAGGGATATCAGAGGTTTCAGAAAAGACCCAAGAAGTTGGGGTGTCCCCCCACTGTATCTGAGCCCCGGCCCAGCCCCCACCTTGGCTAAGGCACAGAAACAAAAAGAGAGCCCAGAGGGATTGGGTTGCTGGCAGCCCCATGCCTGTGTCGTGTTTCTGGGCTGGAGTCAGGGTCAAGGATGTCCTCAAAGATGATGGCCAGTGGGAGCCTGGAAGGTGATTTGAGGGGCCTCACAGAGCCCCTGGGCATTGAGAGGGATGGGGCACAGAAGGGTTCCCCTGCAACCAAGAGTTGTATGGTTTGGGCACCAAGAACTGGTAGGCCTGGAGAGGCTCCGCCCTGAGAGCAGGGAAGGCCAAGATGCAGAAGGAACCATAGGTACCAGCAGGGTACCTCCCCAATATTAATAGTATTATTAGCACTCCATTAGCCTTTGTGGACTGCTCGCAATATGGCCGTTCATGTGAACGGAGCTCATTTACATCTCAAAGCAACCTTGTGAGACACTACTATCCCCATTTTACAGATGCGTAAATTGAGGCACAGAGGGGTGAAGACACCCACTCAAGGACACAATACAGTAAAGGACACATTAAAAAATCACTTTTATTAAAATATATTTGCATACAATAAATGCATATATTTTGAGCATGCAGATCGATAAGTGTTGACAAACATACACATCTATGTGTCCATCACCACAATCAAGACACAGGACATTTCCATTATCCCAAATGCTCCCTTGTGCCTCTTCCCAGTCAATCTCCACACCCATCCCATGCCCTAAGCATTGTGATCTGTTTTTTTTTTTTAATTCTTCTTCTTCTTCTTCTTCTTCTTCTTCTCCTTCTCCTTCTCCTTCTCCTTCTCCTCCTCCCCCCCCCTTTTTTTTTCAAGAGAGAGAAAACATGAGCAGGGGAGAGGGGCAGAGGGAGAGGGAGAGAATCTCAAGCAGGTTCCACGCTTAGCATGGAGCCTGACACTGGGCCCGATTCCATGACTCTGGGATCATGACCTGAGCCAAAACCAAGAGTTGGACATTCAATCGACTGAGCCATACAGGTGCCCCTAAGTGGACTGCTTTCTGATACTATTAATTCAATGAGTCTTTCCTAACACTTCATAATATGGAATCATACAGTGGGATGAGTACTCTTTTGTATCTGGCTTCAAATACCATCTATTGTAAAGTTTCCATTCAATTTTTTTGCTTTGAGTTTTTAGAGTTCTTTATATGTCTGGATAAAAGTCTTTTGAATTTGCAATACACGTATTGCAAATAGTTTCTCCCAGTCTGTGGTTTGCCTTTTCATTTTGCTAATGATGTCTTTCTAAGAGTGAATTTTTATTTCATCAATTTTTTCTTTTATGTTTTTAAAATTTTTTTAATGTTTATTTTTGAGAGAGAGAGACAGAGACAGAGCATGAGCAGGGGAGGGGCAGAGAGAGAAAAATTCACAGAATCCAAAGCAAGCCCCAGGCTCTGAGCTGTCACACAGAGCCTGCTTAGGATCCTCTGTCTCTCTGTCTCTCTTTCTCTCTCTCTCTCTGCCCCTCCCCAGCTTACACTCTCCCTCTCAAAAATAAATAAAACATTAAAAAAATCTTAAAAATTGTTATTTCATGTTTATTTTTTTTTTCTTTTTTAGAAAGAGGGACACCTGAGTGGCTTGGTAAGTTAAGCAGTTGACTTTGGTTCAGGTCATTATCTCACAGTTTGTGAGTTCGAGCCCCAGGTCAGGCTCTGTGCTGCCAGCTCGGAGCCTGGAGCCTGCTTTGGATTCTGTGTCTCCCCCTCTCTCTGCTCCTCCCCCCACTCATGCTCTGTCTCTCTCTGTCTCAGAAATAAACATTAAAAAAAAATTAGAAGTAAGGATCAAATGTCTCTCTCTCTCTCTCAAAAATAATAAACAAACATTAAAAGAGAGAGAGAGAGAGAGCGTGGGAGAGGGGCAGAGGGAGAGAGAATCCCAAGCAGGATCTGAACTCAATGCAGAGCCCAACATGGGGCTCAATCTCACTAACCAAACCATGAGATCATGACCTGAGCCAAAATCAAGAGCCAGACGCTCAACCTTCTGAACCACCCGGGCGCCCCACTGATCCATTTTTGAATCAGGTTTTGTATGGGTTAAGAAGTAAGGATCATGCGGTACCTGGGTGGCTCAGTTGGTTGAGCGACCGACTTCGGCTCTGGTCATGATCTCACGGTTTGAGTTCGAGCCTCGCGTCCGGCTCTCTGCTGACAGCTCAGAGCCTGGAGCCTGCTTCGGATTCTGTGTCTCCTTCTCTCTCTGCCCCTCCCCCCACTCATGCTCTGTCTCTCTCTCTCCCAGAAATAAACATTAAAAAAAAAATTAGAAGTAAGGATCAAATGTCCTTTTTTTCTCCCCCAAATGGACGTCCAGTTGGTCCAGCTCCATTTGCTAAAAAGCCTGTCCTTTTCTCATGGAATTATCCTGACTCCTTTGTTGCAAATCAATTAACTATACGTGTGTGGATCTATTTCTGGACTCTATTCTGTTCCATAGATCTATGTTGTGATATATGTTTCAATTCTTATGCTAATATTATACTGTGTTATAAGTCCTCTGATCTCATTCTTCTTTTTCAAAAATTACATCGGCTATTCTAGGTCCTTTGAATTTCTGCATTTATTTTAGAATCAACTTCTCAATTTCTACCAGTAAAGCCTGCTGAGATTTTGATTGAGATTCTTTTAGGAATCTATAAAATTGAATCTCATTCTCAAAATGAAAAGGCTGCTTAGAAATAGGATACATTTTAATCAAGTTTCTAGAATATGTAATTGTTAACTGGGGCCATGGAGCAACCAAACTTAATATAATCTGAATCATTATTAAGACTGAACCCTTATTAAAAAGTAAGTGTTGGGGCGCCTGGGTGGCTCAGTCGGTTAAGTGTCCGACTTCGGCTCAGGTCACGATCTCATGGTCCGTGAGTTCGAGCCCCGCGTCGGGCTCTGGGCCGATGGCTCAGAGCCTGGAGCCTGCTTCTGATTCTGTGTCTCCCTCTCTCCCTGCCCCTCCCCATTCATGCTCTGTCTCTCTCTGTCTCAAAAATAAATAAAAACGTTAAAAAAAATTTAAAATAAATAAAAAAAATAAATAAAAAGTAAGTGTTGGTGGGGATGTGGAGAAATCAGAACTCTTAGGCACTGCTGGTGGGGATGTCGAATGGCACAGGCATTGTGGGAAACAGTCTGGCGATTCCTCAGAAAGTTAGACACAGAACTAGCATAGGATGCAGAAGTTCCACGCCTATGTAAATGTCCACAAAAACTGAGAGCAGAGACTCAAACAGATAGGTCCACACCAGCGTTTATCACAACATTACTCACGGCAGCCAAAGGGTGGAAACAACCCCAATGTCCATCAACAGATGAATAGGTAAACAAAATGCGGTCTAAACATACAATGGGATTTTATTCAACCTGTAAAAAGGAAGGAGATTCTGACCCATGCTACAACACGGATGAACCTTGAAGACATTATGCTAAATGCTATGAAGCCGACACAAGAGGACAAGTATTATTTGGTTCCACCTACATGAGGCACCTAGAATAGGGAAATTCATAGAGACAGAAAGCAAAATAGAAGTCAGCAGGAGTGGGAAAAGGGAAATGAGGGATTATTGTTCGTGGCACGGAGATGACATTGGGGATGATGGAAAAGATGCATAGTACGGACGGTTTTACAACACTCTGAATGCATTTATGCCCCTCAGTTGCACACTTACAAGCGCTTAAAAGGAAAAATATTTTGCTACGTATATTTTAGCAAAATAAAGAAGTAAGCCTTTACTAATAAATTAATGGCATATATCTAGTGACGTTTAAAAACAGAATAGTGTAGGGGTGCCTGGGCGGCCCAGTCGGTTAAGTGTCTGACTTCAGCTCAGGTCATGATCTCGTAGTTCACGAGTTCGAGCCCCGCATCGGGCTCTGTGCTGACAGCTCAGAGCCTGGAACCTGCTTCGGATTCTGTGTCTCCTTCTCTCTGCCCCTCCCCTGCTCGTGCTCTCTCTCTCTCAAAAATACACAAACATTAAAACAATAAATAAATAAATAAATAACAACAGAATAGTGTAAGCGTGGGGCAGGACTGGGTAACTCATTTTATAATCTGTTTTTAAAATGTGCCCCATTATCTTTCCTTGCACTTGGGCTCACAAGGGAAACGATGGGTCTCTTGAAAGCACTTGGGAATCCATCTCTCATTTAATCAGCCAACAAATATTTATTTAGCACCTAGTATTGGTCCAGCGCTGTTCTAAATGTTGGGATGGTGGTGCGGAGAGGAGAGCCAGGAGCGAAACAGAGTCCTCGCACCCGGGGAACTTATGTTCTACTTGGAAGACACATGTACGAGTAGAAGGTATCAAGCGCAGAGGCAATATATCAAGTGGAGATAAATGTGATGAAAAAAGGGACGATTTGATATCATTTGCTAAAGTATTTTGTATCTATGTTCGTGTGGGATACTTGTCAACGTCCTGTTTCCTTACGATAGGTGTGGTTTTCATGTCAGGGTAATGCCGGCCTTATAAAATGAGCGGGGAAATGTCTCTTCTGTTTCTGAAAGAATTTGTGGCGGATTGGTATTACTTCTTCCTCAACTTTGATCGAATTCACCAGTGAACCAACTGGACCTGGCATCCCATGCGTGGGAAAGTTTTAATTTACGAATTCAGTTTCTTTTTTTTAAGTTTATTTATTTATCTTGATAGTGAGAGCAAGCGGGGAGGGGCAGAGAGAGAGGGGGAGAGAGAATGTCAAGCAGCGGACGTGGGGCTCGATCCCAAGAACTGTGGGATCATGACTTGAGCCGAGATCGAGAGTCGGACGCTTCACCAACTAAGCCACCAGGCACCCCCTCCCTTAGATATTCTTGAGTCGTGTTTTGGGACACAGTTAAATTACTTTGAAATGGTTTGATCCTTTTGAGTCTTGCTTTTAAGATTTGGAGAGCTTTTTTTCCCTCACACCAGCCAGTTCTCTGGCACCAACTGAATGTTCAACTATTTATTTCCATCCTGACACTATCTGTAGTTTGCCCAGACCTCACAGGTTAAGGGCTTAGTTTCACAAGATTGCCCTCACTTCAGATGCCGGTTGCCAATGGGATGCTCAAGCTACCCACGTTTCTACCTGGCATTCTACAAATTTGAGGGGTTCCCATGACCTCCCCTCCTTCAGGTTCAAAACTTCCGTAGAATTCACAGAGCTCAGGACAGTGCTTTACTTACAATTACCGGTGTATTTGTAATTGTTACAAATTACAAAGGCTCTAACTCAGGAACAGCCAAATAGAAGAGACACAAAGGGCAAGGTAGGGGTGTACAGAGCTTACGTGACCTCTCTGGGCACACCACCTTCCTAGCACTGGGTGTTGACTGCTCTAGAAGAATTCTGCATCCTGTTGTTTAGGAGTTTTTATGGAGGTCTCATTATGTAGGCATGATTGATTAAATCATTGGCCATTGGTGATGAACTCAACCGTTAGTCCCTCTCTCTTCTCTCGGGGTTGGGAGTGGGGCTAACCGTTCTAACACTCTAATCACATGGTTGGCTCCTCTGGCTACCAGCTTCCATCCTGAAGCTATTCAGGGGTCCACCAAAAGTCACCTCATTAACACAGATTTGAGTATCACTGAAAGGGGCTTATTATGAATATCTAGAAACATTCCTATCATTCAGTAAATTCCAAGTGTTCTAGGAGCTCTGTGCCAGGAACCAGGACAAAGACTAACTATATATGTTTAATTAAACCAAAGATCTATTAGGGGGGAGCAGAGCTGCATTTAGTCTGGGGCTAATCACTCCTCACTACTGAAGCAAGACCCATCTAGGACCCAAAGCCCCATGTATTATGAAGTCTTCATTCTGACTAGTGGGAACAGACACAAATATCAGTTAGGTCAAGTTGGTCGATAGTGTTGTTCAGGTCTTCTATATACTTACCGATATTTTCTGTACCTGTTTTTGTTTGTTTGTTTGTTTTTTATCAGTTCTTGAGAGATGAGTGCTAGGTCTCTCATTGTGGATTTTTGTTTCTCCTTTTGGTTCTGTCAGTTTTAGCTTTATGCATTTAAACTCTTTTGTGGCTCTGTTAAGCATCTGACTCTCGATTTCAGCTCAGGTCATGATCTCACAGTTCATGAGTTTGAGCCCCAAGTCGGGCTCTGTACTGACAGCACAGAGCCTGCTTGGGATTCTCTGTCTCCCTCTCTCTCTGTCCCTCCCCCACTCTCTCTCTCTCTTAAAAATAAACAAACAATAAAAAAGAAACTCTTTTTTGAATGCGTACAGTTAGGACTTTCATGTTTTCTTGATGACATAATCCCTTTACAACTATAAAATGTCTCTCTTTCTTGCTGGTAATATTTCTTGTTCCAAAGAGGGCTATAGTATTCAACCAGCAGGTCAAATGACCAACACTACAGCTACAGGTAAGCCCTGTTTCCCTCCATCTCTACTGTAGATTCATGTCCACATCACAAAAATTACTGAGATTAGATTCCCCACCCCCCAGGTATGACAGATCTCAAAACAGAGATTAAGATGAATTATGGAGAAAATAAAGGTTCTCTGCTTTTTCAACAGTGTTGTCATGCTGTGTAGATGGAAGGATGGAAGGATGGATGGATGGGTGGATGGATGGATGGATGGATGGAAAGTAGAAGGATGGATGGAAGGATGCATGGATGGATGGATGGATAGAAGGATGGATGGATGGATAGAAGGATGGATGGAAGGATGGATGGATGGAAGGATAGAAGGATGGGTGGATAGATGGATGGATGGAAGGATGGATGGAAGGATGGATGGATGGATGGAAGGATAGAAGGATGGGTGGATAGATGGAAGGATGGAAGGATGGGTGGATGGATGGATGGATGGATGGCTGGAAGAGGATGTGCAAGAGAGTTGCTGGTTAAGAGTAGTTTAGAAGTCAAGATAGAAGTTGCTGCTATGGGGTAGGCTGACAAACAGGCAACACAGGAGGAACAGATGGGTGTTGTCTGTGACATTAAAGAGCAGCCATCTATC
>NC_064808.1:5659535-5743982 GCF_023721935.1 Panthera uncia | reverse complement strand
GGGTGGATGGATGGATGGATGGATGGAAGGATGGATGCATGGATAGAAGGATGGATGGATGCATGGATGGATGGATGGATGGAAGGATGGACAGATATGGACGGATGAATGATAGATGGCTGCTCTTTAATGTCACAGACAACACCCATCTGTTCCTCCTGTGTTGCCTGTTTGTCAGCCTACCCCATAGCAGCAACTTCTATCTTGACTTCTAAACTACTCTTAACCAGCAACTCTCTTGCACATCCTCTTCCAGCCAGGCTCTCCGTGCTCTGCCCAGCAAAGCTCCTACTCTCTCTTTGATCCATCTTCTGAGGACACTAGAAGCCTCCTGACTATTGCAATGAAGATATTTTGCATCCTGATCTCGGCCCATCCTGTGGGCAGCTCCCTCTCCAGTCCTCATCATCAACTATTCCAAACCTGAACTTCCTTTTGCCTCTGCACCCATGCACACCCCCCAACAAAGCACCTGGTCTCCCACTCCCCCCGAAAAGAGATCTAGGAAGAGGTTCTCAAACCTCAAAAGACCTCAGCAGTGCTAAGGCCCCATGACATCATAAGACAAACAGTCTTTGATTCAACAAAGTTTATTTTTAGCTACTATTCATTGTGTGCTTACTCTACTGAGCCCTTTACATTCGGTGGTTATTTGTTACAACTACCAGTTGAAAGAGGTGTAATTATTCATACTTCATAGATTAGGAAATTGAGGCTCAGAGAAGTTAAATTACTTATCCAATCAGGTAGCTAATAAGTGGCAAAAGTAGGGATTCTTTCTGCAACATCAACTTTACTCAACATTTTTAAGATAGATAAGATTTGTTTTATTTTATTTTATTTTATTTTATTTTATTTTATTTTAAAGTTTATTTATTTATTTTGAGAGAGAGAGAGAGAGGGAGGGGCAGAGAGACAGGGAGAGTGAGAATCCCAAGCAGGTTCCACACCATCAGTACAGAGCCCAACGTGAGGCTTGAACCCACGAACTGTGAGATCATGACCTGAACTGAAATCAAGAGTCTGACGCTTAACTGACTGAGCCACCCAGGCACCTGTAGATAAGATTTACTTTAAGTGAGAAAAAATAGAAGAAGAAATAACAATGTAAAATAAATTCTAGCCATAAAGTAATATCAACAGGATATAATCCAAGTATATCATTCATTGCACTAAGGTATGTTGCTTAAAACACACACACACACACACACACACACACACACACACACACAGCTATTACTGAGTTAAATCGAATTTTCTTTCAACCCAGTGATCCCACTCATGGAAACTGATCCTTTAGACTCTGAGGGATTTATTGTAGCTGTGTTCATGTTGGCATAAAACCAAGAACAGAGCAAAAGACCCCAGAGAGCTGAATTCCTCCTGTGTAATATTATAGGCATTAACGAGTGAAGCAGGCTTGAAGGGGGTCCCACGAGGTGCTGCTGAGTGAGAAAAGCACATTTGATTGGCTCAAAGCACTAAGAGTGACTATGAGACCAAACAAAAATGTCTGCACATACTCACAATCCTATAGCCATAAAAACACACGTGTTATGTCCATGTATTCATCACGTGCTCTGGAGAAGCAAAGTCAACAGAATGGTGCCACTGTTGGAGGTGGGCCAGGCCTTGTATTGGTTGTGTATAATCAGAGAATTGAAATAGAAACACATGTATATGTGAGAGAGAACACACGTGCTTGCGAGTGCGAGCAGGGGAGGAGCAGAGGGAGAGGGAGAGAGAGAATCTCAAGCAGGCTCCATGCCTGGTGTAGAGCCCAATGAGGAGCTTGATCTCACAACTGTGAGATCATGACCTTTGCTGGAATCAAGAGTTGGACACTGAAACGACTGAACCACCCAGGCACCCTGAGAATAGAAATATTTTTAAGCCAAAAGTATATCTGGGGGGCACCTGGGTGGATCACTTAGTTGAACGTCCAACTTCGACTCAGGTCACGATCTCACGGTTCGTGAGTCTGAGCCCCACATCGAGCTCGTTGCTATCAGCATGGAGCCCACTTCAGGCCCTCTGTCCTCCTCTCTCTGCCCCTCCGCTGCTCGTGCTCTTTCTCTCAAAATAAACAAACAACTTAACATTTTTTTAACATATCAAATATTGTGAAAGATACAAAATAACTTGTGGGTTTGGCAGGATCATACATGGGGAATGGGGAGGACACAGGTGAGAGAAAGAAAGGAGGTGGGAGGGGGAGAGGCCCCCTAGAGGCTGAGACAGACAAGAGCTGGTGTCTCGCACTAAGTCCGGGACACTTTCCTTCCCACCTGGGGCCCTCCCTCTGACCTTTCACTGCTCTTCCTGTTTGCCCCCTCGATGCTTTCTCAGCCCAGATGACTCTTCCTCTGGACCTTACAGCTGGGGTTGCTTGTCATCTGATGACATGTGTGTTTCCCTCCCCACCTTCCCAAACTCAGGCTCTGTGGGGCCGGGGCCGCTTCCGCATCGCCCGTCCCGATTTCCCCAGTGCCAGCGTGGTGCCTGCACAAAGGAGCCTCTCAATGAACATTTGCGGGAGGAATGAATCTGACCCCACAATTACCTGAGAATGGGGTTAGGTGCTGTACCCATTTGACAGGTGACCCATGAAGGCTCAGAGCTTTGGGGGACTTAACCAAGCCATAGAACCAAGGATTAGCAGAGACATCATTTGAACACAGACCCTACCTTTCAATCCACTAACCCACCCGCTGCCAGCCCTGCTCCCGGAAACCCAGAGCCAAAATGGGGCAGAAGCCCCTGGAGCACAGACCCCCACCTCAGCAGAGAGACTCGGGGAGTGGTCTGAGGGGCTACAACAGTGACCACTAGGGAGGAGATGCGGGGCTCAATCTCACCAACTTCAAAATCATGACCTGAGTTGAAACCAAGAGACTGGTGCTTAACCGACTGAGTTACCCAGGAGCCCTGAATTATTTTCCTATAATAGAATTGTATGAAAAGTTTCAGAGCTTTCTGTAAATATATATATATATATATATATATATATATATATATGCTATATATATATGTGTGTATATATATATATACACACACACACGCACACACATATGCTTGAAAGATTTGTCATTATGAACCAATATATCCCAAGACCATATGTGTCAATGACAAGTAAAAATTATCTCTACCTGATTCAGGGGCGCCTGGGTGGCTCAGTCAGTTGAGCGCCCAACTCTTGATTTCAGCTCAGGTCATGATCTCACGGTTCATGAGTTTAAGCTCTGAACCTGGCTCTGTACTGACAGTGAGGAGCCTGCTTGGGATTCTCTCTCTCTCTCTCTCTCTCTCTCTCTCTCTCTCTCCCTCCCTCCCTCTCTCTCTCTCTCTCTCCCTCTCCCTCTCTCTCTGCCCCTCCCCTGCTCACATGCACACTCTCTCTCAAAATAAATAAATCAACTTAAAAAAAAATCTCTACCTGATTCAGACATTTGATGATGGAAAAGATAAAAAGAAGGGAAATGAACAAGTTCAAGGTCAATTAAAAGCCAATTACTGGGGTGCCTGGGTGGCTCAGTCGGTTAAGCGTCCGACTTCAGCTCAGGTCACGATCTCACGTTCCGTGAGTTCGAGCCCCGCGTCGGGCTCTGGGCTGATGGCTCAGAGCCTGGAGCCTGCTTCCGATTCTGTGTCTCCCTCTCTCTCTGCCCCTCCCCCGTTCATTCTCTGTCTCTGTCTCAAAATAAATAAACGTTAAAAAAATTTTTTTTAAATAAATAAATAAATAAAAGCCAATTACTGAGAAATAAATACAAGTATTTAGTAGTTAATATTTAGAAGTTACCACTTCTTAAAATGAAAACGTAAAACATACAAAGCATTAATTGTCTATCTGATAGTCTTGACAGTTGTTTGTTAACAAATATTCCAGATGTAAAAACCTTTCTTTCATTTGGCATTGACCTTGATCAAATTGTTAAAAGGGCATCTGCAAGCAACTTCAACTCAGGCATGTATCCTTCATACAAGCCCCTTTCCTTTTCATTTTTTCACTTGAGAGAGAGAGAGAGAGAGAGAGGGAGAGAGAAAGAGAGAGCGTGAACTCACGTGCTCCAGAGCGCGGTAGAGGGGCAGAGAGAAAAGGAGAATCTTAACCAGGTTCCATGCTCAGTGCAATTCCGACACGGGGCTCAATCCCTGAGCTGAAATCAAGAGTCAGACGCTCAACTGACTGATCTGCCCAGGCACCCTGCCCATTTCCTTTTTTTAATAAGGAAAATCTTTTGTCTGCTGGTCCTGATTTTGGTTTTGCTGTTGAAATCAGTATCGTTAATTTAGATTTCGGATCAGTTTCTGGTTTCCTGCTGGAGCATTTCATAGCACTCACATCTTTTTCATCTCTTTGCGTTTTTCTTCTTAAAGTTTTCGCAAGGAGCCGCAGCCTACAGCTGCTATTTCAATGCCAGAATACTCCAGTGAACATTATTGGGTGGTATTTGAATAATGTGACATTTGGATCTCCTAACAAGATTGAAAGTACTGCGTGGAATCCTAGGTCAAAATGACCAACTTAAGGACTTATTTTACTTCCAGAAGGTGTTATTTCTTAGGGATACCATTCATAAGATTTGTATAAAGAATAGTTTGCCCACAGACTTAGTATCCATACACTGGAATGTGATTCGCCCTTAAAAAGGAATAAGATTCTGATACGTGCTACAACATGGATGAATCTTAAAAACGTTACTCTAAGTGAAGCAAACCAGACGCACAAAGACAGATAGCATATGATTCCATCTATACGAGGTGCCAAGAGCAGTTAAATTCTGAGAGAGAGAATGTAGAATAGTGGTTACCAGAGGCTGGGAAGAGTGGGGAGCGGGGAGTGATCGTATAATAGGTAGAGGGTTAACGTTGGGGATGACGGAAAATATTCTGGAGAAGGACAGCGGTGATGGTTGTGCAAAAGTATGAATGTACTTAATGTCACTGAACTGTACACTTAAAAGTGGCTGAAATGTTAAGTCTTAGGTTATGGATATTTTGCCAGAATTTAAAAAAAAGAAAGAAAGAAAGAATGCCTCCCTGTTAGCAGAGGCAGGGCCACGAAACCACACTTAACAGTATGGAAACGACTGTAAGTGAAACTAGTTTCATCATGATGACTTCTCTCCTATGAACTCGTATTTCTGCATTTGCTTTCGACTTGATTATCAGCAGCTTCTTTCGAAGCATTAATGTCTCCGTGTTGACCACTAAGCTTTAACTGTTGTAGGGGAATTGTAATACTTTTTCCTGATTTTTTTTTTTTCAGGGTCAGGACTCGCCACACAATTTGTGGGGCCCTTGTTTGAAAGTTATTAAGGATTCTCTCTCTAAGTTTATTTTGAGAGAGAGAGGGAGCACGAGCGGGGAAGCGGCAGAGAACACAATCAGCCAGTGACCTAACAAAGATTTCTTTAAAATTTATTTATTTTGAGAGAGAAAGAGAGCACGGGTGGGGGGAGGGGAAGGGAGAGAGGGAGAGAGAGAATCCCAAGCAGGCTCTGCCCTGTCAGCACGGAGCCCAATGCGGTGCCTGAACCCCTGAATTGTGAGATCATTGACCCAAGTCAAAGTCAAGAGCTGAATGCTTAACCAAGTGAGCCACCCAGGTGCCTCAACCTAACAAAGATTTTTAAAAAATGTTTATTTTGAGAGGGGGAGAGGGGGAGAGAGAGGGAGGGAGACTCGCAAGCAGGCTCCGAGATGTCAATGCAGAGCCCACAACGGGACCCCATGTCCTGAACCATGAGATCATGACCTGGGCCGAAATCAAGAGCTGGACGCTTAACCAACTGAGCCACCTAGGCGCCCCAGTTATTAAGAACTTTCAAGATGGCAACAACCGAATGCTAAACTAAGTGTGGGACCCTCTTCAGCTCTGGGCCCTGTGTAACTGCACAGGTCACATCCCCATGAAATTGACCCTGCTTAGGATCCAGGAAAACACATTTCCTGAGAGATGCCAAGAAGGAATTCTTGCATGGAAACGCTAGGTGTGAAAGCAGAAGGATGGGGCCCAGTGACTACTGTAGGCTTCCTACTGCTTTAGAGGGAATCCCCTAGAGGGGACCTGGGTGGCTCAGTCAGTTAAGCCTCTGACTTCGGCTCAGGTCACGATCTCGTGGTTTGTGAGTTCGAGCCCCGCGTCGGGCTCTGTGCTGACGGCTCAGAGCCTGCTTCGGATTCTACGTCTCTCCATCTCTCGGCCCCTCCCCTGCTCATGCTCTGTGTCACTCTGTCTCTCAATAATAAATAAACGTTAAAAAAAAAATTTTTTTTTAAGGGAATCCCCTAGAGAACAAAGCCAACCCACTGGGTTGGTGGCCTGGAGAGATGGAATAAACCTGGGTGCCTGGTGGTGTCATCTATGAGCCACTGGGCCAAGCAGTCTTGGGGCTGCTCCACCTCCAAGGAGGTAAGATATTTGGCTTATTAAAGCAGTTTACTCTTGGTTTTCTGTTATTCACAACCGAGAGTATCCAACTAATGCACGTCCTAAAGAAATTTCCTTTCTCCTCCTTGCAGCACCCCCTGGTTCCCCTCCAGAGGCTATCTTCCTCACCAAATAAATACAAGCTCATAGTTTTTTATAATTTTCTTCCATTTTTATTTAAGCTTTTCTACCTTTTATTTTAAAATTTTTTTAAATGTTATTTATTTTTGAGAGAGAGAGAGAGAGAGAGAGAGAGAGAGAGAGAGTCAGAGCACGAGCGGGGGAGGGGCAGAGAGAGACAGAGAGGGAGACACAGAATCCAAAGCAAGCTCCAGGCTCTGAGCTGTCAGCACAGAGCCTGACGTGGGGCTCGAACTTGGGATTTCTCTCTCCCTCTCTCTCCCCCTCCCCAACTCATGCTGTCTCAGTCTCTCTCAAAATAAATAAACTTAAAATTTTTTAAAAAGAATCAATGTTTTTATTTCTTTTTTCCTTTGTCCATTTGTTTTGTTTCTTAAACTCCACGGGTGAAATCGTACGGCTATTTGTCTTTCTCTGACTTATTTCACTTAGCATCACACTCTAGCTCTATCTGTGTTGTTGCAAATAGCAAGCTTTCATTCTTTTTCATGGCTAAGTAATATTCCATTGCGTGTTTGCACCCCATCTTCTTTATTCATTCATTTATCTCTTCATTCGGGTCTCAGGTCACGTGTCATCTCTTGCAGTGGCCGTCCTGGCTGCCTCAACGGCCATTTCTTCCTCTCCCTGCTGGCCACAGGCATTGGCTGAGGCAGAGACACGTGCCCCATAACGGTTCACTCTGAGGGAATCCCACGGCCGGGGAAGACATTTTTCTCCTTGGACATGGCCTGGGACACATGTAGGTCCTAGAGCTGGGGGCAGCTGTCCTGTGATCACGAGAAGAGCCCACCCTAATGTAGGAGGAAGGTAACCACGAGGAGGCTGGAGTGGAAAGACAGAAACTTCGTTGTTGGTGATATGTCGAGTTCTCAGACGAAGCCATCCTGAAGCCCTGCGTGCCTTTGGGGCCACGCGGACCAAGAAAAAAGGCACTGCGTGACTCTGGGGCCTAGCAATCTTGACTGACAGCTCTTTAGAGAGGTCCGCACTGACCGGCACCTCACTCCCCACCGGATCACAGTTTTATCATCGACACTGCACTTACCACTACCCAAGGGGATTATTTTTGTTTTCTTTTGCTAACTGTTCATGTCCAACCCACTAGAATAGGGGCCTCATCTGTTTTCATTCAAGTTGCTCCTGCAGGCTGCGGCACACAGGTGGTGCTCAATTAATGTTGTTGAATGCCCGATGCCCTGTTCGCCAACTGTTTCTTTTCTCCTTTTTTCTTTGCTGTTGCCGTCCTCACTTCCCGGAATGTCCCCCAAGTCCCTTCTCTTGCTAACACTTGCTCATCCTCTAAACTGTAGGTCAAACATCAGATGCTCTGAGATCCCTCCCTGGATCTGTCTCCTCTGAGCTTAGGTTTCCTTCCCATCTTACGAGACTAATCACTCTCTGCAGTAAATGTCAGTCTGCATCTCTGGCTCCCTGGAGAAATCATGTGCTTAATCCATTTGACAGGTTTTAATGGAAGGCCTCCTGTAAGCCAGGCACTATTCTAGAAGCTAGGAGCATAGCGCTGGACAAAACAATACAAATACTGTGTTCATGGATCCTACATTCTAGTGAGGGAAAGACAGTACTGAGTAAATAAGGAAAATATATGGCTCAATGGCTGGTGAAAATTCTATGCAGGACAATGAAGTAAGGAGCGGGGAGATGAGGTGGGTGGGGGATGGGCAGGCCTAACTGAGGAGGTCAGAGGTGGCCTCACTGGGAAGGTGACATGTGAGCAAAGGCTTGAATGAGGTGAGGACTAAGCCAAGTGGATAAAAGGAGAGAAAGTGTTGCAGGAAAGAAACAGCAAAGGACCAGAGAAAGGAACTTCCTATGTCCTGGAAACACAGGGAGGCCCGTGTGGGTAGAATGTAGTGAGTCGCAGAGGAGAATGGAGAGAGAAGCGGCAGATGGTAATGGGACTGGATTTATACAGGGACTTGGGGTTTTACTCTGAGTAAATGACGAACCACTGGTGGATTCTGATCATCACGGTGACACGGTGTGAGTTGTATTTTCGAACGATCCCTCTCGTTCCTGGGTATGAGGCTTCTGCAACAGTTCTGGGAGGCGATGGCGGTAGCTCGCCCCAGGCTGGCAGTGGTGAAGGCAGAGAGAAGTGGTACAGCCTCAAGTATTTGCTGGTGGACTGAATGTGAGAGAAGTCAAGTCCGATGACTTCAAGGTTCTTGGGCTGAGAAGCCGGATGGATAAAATTTTCACTGACAGGGACAAGAAAGAGAGTGGGAGGAGACCGTTAGGACGAAGACCAGGAGTTTGTTTTTGGATATGACCCCTAGACATCCAGGCAGAGATGCTGAACGGGCAGCGAGAGCGGAGTTGGGGAAGAGGTCTAAGCTGAAGATACAAGTTTGAGAAACCTCAGCATGTGAATGTTATGTAAAGCCACGAAGTCCAGGACTGAACCTGGGGCCTGTGAACATTTAACAGTCACGGACAGGAAGAGGAACTAGCAGAGGAGATAAGCGGCAGCCACGGAAGTTGGATGGGAACCAGGAGGGTCTGGTATCCTGGAAACAAGGGAAAGAGTGTTTCAAGGACTGGAGAATGACCAACCGTGCCAAATACCATTCACGAGAGGACCAAGAAGCAGCCATGGGATTACCATGGGGGTCACGGGTGACTTTGACAAGGCGGCAGGGACTGAAACTCTGCTGTGATCCATAGCTGGCCCTGGATAAACATTTTTTTTGTTTATTTATTTTTTTAGAGAGAGAACGCACATGCAAGTGGGGGAGGAGCAGAGAAAGAAGGGGAGAGAGAGAGAATCCCAAGCAGGCTCCACACTGTCAGCACAGAGATGGAACCCACGAACCCATGAGATTATGCCCTGAGCTGAAATCAGGAGTCAGATGCTTAACCGACTGAGCCACCCAGACGCCCCAATTTTAAATACATTTTTTATCTATACCTCTCTTTTTCCTCCCAATCCTCAAGACTGTAAGCTCCATGAGGTCGGTTTCTTTCACACATTCGCTAACGTATTACAGGCTCCTAGAGTAGTGCCCAGGATGCTACGGGATCACTAAATATCTGTTGATTCTATGAATGATTAATACATTACATTTAAAATTAGAAAACTAATATACAAAAGCATATGCCTACAAATCTGAATCCCCATCTCTAAGGAAGTACGTCCACAAGCGGCCAGGCACTGAGGTCCCTTAGCGGTCCCGCCCACTTCTCCAGCCTCCCAATCCCCCAGACCCGCCCCCGGCGCCCAGCAGGCTGTGTCCCTGCCGGCGACGCCTCCCGCTGCCACGAGGAGACGCTCGAGCCCGGGCGTCCTGGAAGCACAAACCTAGTCCCACGTGACCCGCGCCGTAACCACGTGATCGGCGTCGCACCCGGTGGGCGTCACGTGACGGACTCAGCTTTCCTCCAATCGTTGTGCGCCTTTCGGGGATTCCACCTAGGACCCAGGCCTTCATTTAAAACACCCCACTCTCCCGCCAGCCAAACGGGACGCCTGCCTGCTTTCAGCTGGATAGCGGTGTCTCTTAAATGTCTTCTTCTAAAGCGGCTTCAGGAGGCGCGGGCCTACAGCGCGATCAGTCCCGGAAGTGACGTCTCCCAGAGGGGCCGGAAGTGGCAGTGGAGGGAGGGAAGATGGCGGAGGTGGTGAGTCCGGTGCCCGGGGCGGGGCGGAGGGAGCCAGGGGAGGTGGGTAGAACCCGAGGCCCCCCAGTAGCCGACCCTGGCGCCGCGCTGTCTCCCCAGGGGGAGATAATCGAGGGCTGCCGCCTGCCCGTGCTTCGGCGGAACCAGGACAACGAAGATGAGTGGCGTGAGTGACGTCGGGGGGCGGGGCTAAGGAACCTGAGGGCGAGGGGCGGGAGGGAGTCAACCGAACCCTCGGGAGGGGGTGGGGCCTCTGTAATCCTGGGGCGGGCGGGGCGCAGATACCCAGGAGGGGCGTGGCTCTCAGCCGCTCGGAGACGGACAGGGCGGGGCGTGGAGAGGGGGCGGCACTTGGTGACTAAAAAGGGGTTTGGGCGAAGGCTTCCAAGTGCTGGGGATCCAGTCTGGGGGTGGAGATCAGGTCTTAGGAGGGTGGATCCTCATCGCCTGGCTCGTCTAAGGCTCCTACCTGTGCTGTTCCCACAGCCTTGGCCGAGATCCTGAGTGTGAAGGACATCAGTGGCCGCAAGCTTTTCTACGTTCATTATATTGACTGTGAGTTCTAGGTTGGGGTGAGGTAGGGCTGCAGGGTGGGGTTGGGAGGCAGCCTCTGGCATTCCTTCCTGAGCCATCCCCACTGCTACAGTCAACAAACGCCTGGATGAATGGGTGACCCACGAGCGGCTGGACCTAAAGAAGATCCAGTTCCCCAAGAAAGAGGCCAAGACCCCCACCAAGAACGGACTTCCTGGGTCCCGCCCCGGCTCTCCAGAGAGAGAGGTGGTGAGTAGGTCCCGTGCTTCACCTTTTTTCTCCTGCCTCCTACTTTTCTCATCTCTTGGCCTCAGGGGCTCCTGGATGGGTAGGAGTGCACACCCTTCCACTCTGGCTTCAGCTTGCAAAGGATGGGGGGGCCAAATTGCAGATGTAGCTTCCAGAGTCCAGTAGCTATTCCTATGTCCTTGAGAGGGCAGAGGGTGGGGTTTGATCACTCCACGCTGAGGGGCCCCTACTCCCCTTCCCCATCCCACAACCATCCCCACCCCAGAGGAAGACCCTGGACCTATCTCTACAGCCGGCCTCCGCCCAGGCCAGCGGGAAGACCTTGCCAATCCCGGTCCAGATCACACTCCGCTTCAACCTGCCCAAGGAGCGGGAGGCCATTCCCGGTGGCGAGCCTGACCAGCCGCTCTCCTCCAGCTCCTGCCTGCAGCCCAACCACCGCTCAACGGTACCCTCAGCAATTCCAGGGACCTTGCTTTCCTCTTAGGTCCCACCTTCTCTACCTTCTGACCCACCTTTCTTGGTTTCTCTCTGCAGAAACGGAAGGTGGAGGTGGTTTCACCAGCAACTCCAGTGCCCAGCGAGACAGCGCCAGCCTCAGTTTTTCCTCAGGTAAGTTCCCCAAACCTTTGTTTTCTTTTTCGCTTCTCCCCTCTGGCGGCCTCTTTCAAGCTCATCTCACAGCCACCTTTTCCGTTCCTACAATTTCACCTGCAGAATGGATCCGCCCGTAGGGCAGTGGCAGCTCAGCCAGGACGGAAGCGAAAATCAAATTGCTTGGGCACTGATGAGGTAGGTCTGGGGAAGAGGAAAGCTGGGTGAAAAGGAGGGGACACAGGCAGGGTGGAGAGTTCAGTGATTGGCTTAAAAATAAATAAGAGGTTGGGGCGCCTGGGGGGCACAGTCGCTTGAGCGTCTGACTTCTGCTCAGGTCATGGTCTCCCAGTGAGTTCAAGCCCGCCTCGGGCTCTATGCTGACAGTTCAGAGTCTGGATCCTGCTTTGGATTCTGTGTCTCCTCTCTGTGCCCCTCCCGTGCTCATGCTCTGTCTTTGTCTGTCTCTGGATAATAAATAAATGTTAAAAAAAAATTTTTTTAGTGAATAAATAAGAGGTTGTAGGCAGTGAAGGATCTAGGTAGGGTTATGAGCCAGGCAGAGCTGGTCCAGATCAGTCACTGGATGATCTTTTTCAAACTACAATTGAAAACTTTCCTAGTTGCCTTTTCTTTTCCTGGAAAGTGCTGAATATAGTACCACGCTACCCCATAGGGTTGTTGTTAGGCTTGAACAAGGAAAGCTATGGAAGGGTTACGCGAGCTGTGTCCTGTAACCTGGTGTTCTCCACTGGCCCTGGGCAGGACTCCCAGGACAGCTCAGATGGAATACCGTCGGCTCCACGCATGACTGGCAGCTTGGTGTCTGACCGCAGCCACGACGACATCGTTACCCGGATGAAGAACATCGAGTGCATCGAGCTGGGCCGGCACCGCCTGAAGCCGTGGTACTTCTCCCCGTACCCACAGGAGCTGACCACATTGCCCGTCCTCTACCTCTGCGAGTTCTGCCTCAAATACGGCCGTAGCCTGAAGTGTCTGCAGCGTCACTTGGTATGAGGGGTCCCAGGAGGCTGCCTGCCTGCTGCCCTCCACCCTGCCCCTGCCCCTGCCCCTGATCCTCCTGTCTTCCTCAGACCAAGTGTGACCTGCGACATCCTCCGGGCAATGAGATTTACCGCAAGGGCACCATCTCTTTCTTTGAGATTGATGGACGTAAGAACAAGGTCTGTGGCTCAGGGGCAGTGGGGAGCCATTGGCACTGGTGGTGTAGCGGGGAGTTAAATGAGCAGCTTCCTCCTGCTCAGGAACACACTGAGCAGTCTGATCAGCAGATTAGTTTATCCCATTTTTATGGAGTTCCTGCCGTAGGGCGGGTGTGGGGAGGTATAAAGATGACCAGTAACTAGACAAAGGCTCTAAGTGTTCACAGTCTGGAAAAAACAGATTTGCCAGTATCTTCAGATTCCAGGGATAAGTGTCATGAAACAAAGGGCGGGGGGGGGGGGGCGCTCAGGACCCAGAGGAGATGGCCAGCGGAACTTCACAGAGGAGGTCATCTTTGATCCTTGACACAAGGGTAAGGTGGGAGGTGGGTAAGGGAGTCACAAGCAGTAGGGTCCTGAAGGGTAGGCCTGGACGTACAGGTGGTGTGAGGGCTCAAGACCATTTGGGCTGAAAGGCAGAGAGCATGAGGCAAGGTTGTTGTAAGAAGCAGAGCTCAGGTGGTGAGAATAAGGTCAGTTGGGGGAGGAGTAGGGGTCGCTGCAGGTTTGGGCTTCAAACCTGCCTCAGTCTGTGGCTGCGGGAAGGAAGGAGTAATCTGGAGGGACCGTTAGGACTGTGAGGTCATTCCCAGGGCAGAGAGGGCAGTGAGGGAGAAGCATCTTGAAGGGCAGGTGAGAGCTCTGGCTTGGGTGCTGGGGAAGCTTGCAGGAAAGAGGCTTTAGCCGCTGTTCTTTGTGGTTAAATGTGGATTTAGGCCTCCAGATGGCAGTGCCCAGCAGGTGGTTAAAAAGCCACGTCTGGTATGCAGGAGAAAAACGTGTATAGAGGTAAAGCAGCAAGATTAATCATTTTGCTGGGCAACCCCGAAGGCTGTTCCCTTTCAGTTTCAGAACACCTAATCTCCATTGTAGGATAGGAGGTCAGCCTCCAGTAGGTGTGACTGCGGGCCAGAGAGTGTTGTGGTTTTGGACAGGTAGATTCTTAGGACCATCACCGGGGTAGAGCTGCTCATAAGCCGTGGCAGTCTGCCTTCCTGGAAACACGCTGCAATTTGTTGACCTTTGTCAACTACGGCAGAGGGCAGTGGAAGCCCCCTGGGCGAGACTTAGGTGGAGGTATGGGGCCCGGGGGTAAGCCCGCCCAGCCCACCAGCAAGGCAGGTGGTCAGGCACCATCGTGGAGCTGGTATATGGGCTCAGCACTGAGAAGTTGCTCTGCCTTAGTGGCAGGGACAGCCTGACCGATTGAATGGATCAGACCCCAGGGAGGGAGGCTCATCACCTATCAGCCTCGGGTAAAGAAACTAAGTGACTACATTTAAGACTGGGTGCCCAGAATGGTGACAGGCCTTTTCCTTTGCAGAGTTATTCCCAGAACCTGTGTCTCCTGGCCAAGTGTTTTCTCGACCATAAGACATTGTACTATGACACAGATCCCTTCCTCTTCTATGTCATGACGGAGTATGACTGTAAGGGCTTCCACATCGTGGGCTACTTCTCCAAGGTGAGCGCTCACCTGGATCCTCTCTCGGCCCTGCCCTGAGCTGTGTCCCCCTCCTCACTCACCCACCCCTGCTTTCTAGGAAAAGGAATCCACGGAAGACTACAACGTGGCCTGCATCCTGACCCTGCCTCCCTACCAGCGCCGGGGCTACGGCAAGCTGCTGATCGAGTTCAGTGAGTACCTGTGCCCTCGGCCGGGGGCTGGGGTTGGGTACTGGCGGGCCCGGCACCAGTGCCCCTGTTGTGCCTCCCTCTTAGACATGCCAGGCTACTGTCAGCCCTGCTGTGCAGCCCCATCACCAGGGGAGCTGGCCAGAAAGAAAGATGAGACCCTCCTGAGGTTCTCTTCCATTCTCAGTGTGACTGCCCTGCTCGTTTGTTAGGTTCTCAGCCCCTCACTCCTCCTTGGCTAAGGTTCTAAGCACCACCCAACTTTCCCCAAATCTGACTCATAGGCTCCTGCCGAGGGCCATGGGCAGAGGCCAGGTGAGCCACTGTTGTTTATCTGTCTGGTTCTGTGCCGTCATACAAGTTCCTAGGTGAGGACCGGTGCCTCCGTTTCCCTAGTTGTTGCCTGAGCCTTGCAGACAGATGATCAGAATGTCATCAAACATCAAAATGGTGTTAACTCAGCAAATTTTTGTGTGGATTTGGCCTCTGCTTCTTGGATTCAGGCAGATCAGTCTCTTTAAAGCCCAGAAGGGACTCTGTCCCTCGTAATACATGAACTCTTCCCTGTTCCTCCAGCTGCAAGGCCCCCTTCTGCTTCCCAGTATCTTATCTCCACTCCATTCAACTCTCTACTCACTGAATCCTTGGGATAACCAAGCTCTGACCTGGGAGACAGGAGGGAGCATTAGCTGTTTGGTGAAGACACAGAGGCTTGACTTAATCCAGGTCGTGGTCCATTTGAGGAATTTTATTAGTAGAATGATGCTGGACGGTGGCACATCCCCAGGAAGCCCTCTGTCTGGTAGAGCAGGCAGATACTTAAAATGCATCTAAGCTTGGGAGCTCAGACCTCAGTGGAGACAGGTTATGGTCAAGGTCACCAAGATGTGCTCAGTTCTCCCCAGCAGGAGCAGACCGGTGCACCACAAGCACCCATTCCAGGCAGTTCTTGAGGACAGGTGGAAATTCACTGGGGAGGGGCCAGGAGTTCCTGCAGCCAAGGAGGTGGTGAGTGTGGCCTCCAGTTGATCAGGACTCCACATGCACTGGTGGGCCCAGCAAAGTTGAGTAGAAACCTGGATTCGGCCCTGTTCCCTTCTTTTGCTGCCTTTCTCTAAAGAACCGGCCTCTCTGTCCTTCCCTCCACCAGGCTGCTGGTGGAAGTCACAGGAGATTGGACAAGAGGGTAAGACTGGCAGATAAAGATAGGGAGGAGTGGGGCAGAAAGGGCCATGGCCCAACATAGTTGATGACTGAGGGCGAAGGGCTTTTACAAGTAATGGGGACGCCCCAGACCCTGAGGAAGAAAGAGAATGAAGACTCTGCCAGGAGACCTGAAGCCACACAGGCTTTTGCAGCAGCTGAGGGGCTCGCTGGAAACTGTCTGCCAGTGCCCAGTAGTCAGCAGGGTAGAGGAGGACAGAGCAGTCAGAGGGGGGAGGGGAGGAGGGAGTCCCTGGAGAGATCAGGTAACCTGCTGAAGAATGACCTGACCTGGGGGGTGCATTGGCGCTGCTCTCCTTGCTTTACCTCCTTTCTTTTTTTTTTAATGTTTATTTTTGAGAGAGAGAGAGAGAGAGAACACGCGTGTGCGCCACGTGCCGTGCACACACTGGGGAGGGGCAGAGAGAGGGAAGGAAGATCCAAAGCAGGTTCCATCCTGACGGGAGAGTGTTTGATATGGGGCTCAGACCGGCAAACCGCGAGATCATGACCCAACCCGAAGTCAGACGTTCAACCAACCAAGCCACCCAGGCACCTCTCTCCTTGCTTCGTGTCAGCACCTAGCTAGGCCTAACCTGGTCCTGGAGCACTGATGGCCCTCAGGTAGCAACTAGGGGGACTGATTTGACTATAAATCCAAGGACCCTCAGGCCTAGACGAGAGGCGGGCCTCTCACATACCCCAGCAGAGAGAGTCTGGAATGATGAAAATCAGAGGCACTTTCTTTTCCTAAGACATTTTCTCTGCATTCCCCGCCCCCTGCTCTGCCTATAAGCCCTCACTGGCTCCTGAGTATCCCTCCTAGTTGACTGTGGCTTCTACCCTAGGTCCCGCCACAGCAGAGTGTCAAGAGTGAATGCTCATTAGTTCTTTACGGGGAAACTGAGACACCACAGACAAGCCCCTTATGCCAGGTCACAGAACGACCACCTGGCAGGGCCAAGATGGGGCCCCGGCAGTCTACTTCCATAACCCACGCTCTGAAACACTGGCTGCACAAAGCTGTGACCGCTTACCCACCCCTTCCTGCTCTGTTGCCGTAGGCTATGAACTCTCCAAAGTGGAAGGGAAAACAGGGACCCCTGAGAAGCCCCTCTCAGACCTTGGCCTCCTATCCTACCGGAGCTACTGGTCCCAGACCATCCTGGAGATCCTGATGGGGCTGAAGTCAGAGAGTGGGGAGAGGCCGCAGATCACCATCAAGTGAGCCTGGCCCTACCTACCCCCGGGGGTGCATGGCACGCCCTGTCCTCACTCTTGGGGTTCCTGGGAGGCTTGGGGCAGAGACGAAGGTCCCCAGAGAACCTGATCTTTGCCCTCCCACAGCGAGATCAGTGAAATCACCAGCATCAAGAAGGAGGATGTCATCTCCACTCTACAGTACCTCAACCTCATCAATTACTACAAGGTAGGGGCTGGCAGGGGGAGACAGGTTTGTGTAGGGCTGCAGAGCACGTGCCCCACGTGGGCTGACCCCACCCCCCATCTCCCCTCCAGGGCCAGTATATCCTCACGCTGTCGGAGGACATCGTCGATGGGCATGAACGAGCTATGCTCAAGCGTCTCCTTAGGATCGACTCCAAGTGTCTGCACTTCACTCCCAAGGACTGGAGCAAGAGGGGAAAGTGGTGACCAGGCACTGTCCACAGCAGTGGCAACAAAAGCACGCGGGGCTGATAGCACATCCCACCCCTTCCAGGGTCCCCAGGAGGCATACCAAGGGAGGTGGGGCTGAGGACAGCTCCATAAAGAGAGGACGGGCCTCATAGGGCCTGGGCCGGCTGGGGCCCAGCACCAAGGCAAGCTCGGGGCTCAGGTCAACTCCAAGGTCAGCTGACCGCAGGCCTGGGCCTGCTAGGAACCGGGGACCGGAGGGAGCCAGGCAGCTGTGTACAGTGACATGGGGGGGTGGGTGCACTCTGTACAGAGGACTAGTGGCTGTAAAAATTCCTTTTGTAAAGTAGGAGTTGGGGGGAGGGTGGGTACTGGCTGCAAAATTCTGGCCTTTCTTGCCCTCACTGCTCCTTGGCAATAAATTGTTTCTATAGGCCAGAGCCACGAAAGTTTCTTGTGGGAGAAAGGGCAGTGCCAGCTCAGGGGCTCCAAGGTGCCCACAAACTCACAGGTGCTGTGAAAAGCTCATTTATTTGGGGTGATGGAATCAGCGGCTCCAAAGTGAAGAGCTGGTTTACTGGGGTGAAGGGACCAGTGGCTTTCAATTTCAGGTTCCGGTTCTCAGTCCTCAGGCACCTGTGCGTGAATCTGCAACAGGAGTCACCTCTACCACTGGATTTTTGACATGTGACTGGGCGGCCCACCTACTCTGGGAGGGACCCAGCTACTCAGAATGACAGCCCCTTCTAGACAGGTCAGGTTAGGTGGGGAAGCCACGCTGCCCCTGATCAGTCCAGTCCTCCATTCAGACCCAGGCTCCACCTGTCCCATTGTGCTCCCCCGCCCCGAAGCCCCAAATCCACTGCGGGGGCAAGGTTCTGGAAAACCTAGGCAATAAGCTTGAAGTCAGAGAGGAACGGACGGGGCCTGGAAGAGGGCACATCCATCTACTCACCGCGGCAGCGAGACTGGGCCAGGTTAGGGCCCCGCGCACTTTGGCATCCGGACCGGGGATGGTCTCCAGGCCCCACAGCGTGAAGCCACTGAAACTAGCGGTGGCTCCAATGAAGCGGTCCTGGGGAGGGAGCTCGGCTGAACATTGGGGCCACCGATCCCGCCCGCAGCCCCCCTCCAGCCCTATCCCCCCCCCCCACCGACCCGTCCCCCTGCTCACAAAGTCCCGCTCCAGCGGCTCTGGGGGTTCCACCAGCTCCTGCTGCTCTTGCTCGTTGTCATTCGACGAACCCTCCGAGGAGCCCTTCCCCACCAACACCTCTCCCTTTTCTTCCATCACGTAGCCCACGAGGCCGGGCGGCACCACCACCTCCTCGCCGCGTAGTTTGCGGCCCCGAAACGACACTTCCAGTCCTGTAGGAGACAGGCGCGGGGCCTCAGTGAGGGCCTGATTCAGGCCTAGTGGGGCAGCCTCCCTGGGGCCCTCCCGCCATCGCCAGTGGACCACGATCCCCAGGAACCCTTGAGCCGCTCCTCGCCGAGAAGAGAGGGGCGCGGGCGCGGGGGCTGCCGGGAGCTGTAGTCCGGTCGTGAGTGCTCACCGTCGGGACCCTGGCGGATGGCTGGGGTGAAGAAGCGCCCCACGGGGGCAGGCCGGCTAACCAGAACCTCGCAGGGCAGAAGGTGCAACGTGGCGGGAGGTGAGTCGCGCAGCGTGCCGGGGCGCAAGTGGATTCGGCATTTCTCGACGGCCGCTTCGTCGCCGCTCTCCATCCTCGGCCGCGATTCTGCCACTCGCTGGCTAAGGCCAAAGCTGGCGCGTAAAGCACGCGGAGCCTGTCGGGAGGCCGGAGACGGTCAGCGCAGAGCCTCCTGGGAGGCGTAGTCCTTCCTTGAGGCTCCTCTGCGAGCCCTGTGTCTCTGTGTTAAAGTCCCAGCCATTTTTTCTTGAAAATGTTTTTCAGTGGTACGTTATTGTTGCAAAAAATGAAAACTATTTCGAAGAGTATTCTTTTCATGTCATCGGTAAGAAGAGTTGTTTGTTTTACTGGGGACATCAGCCTTCCTCAAATGTGTTGAAGATGTTTTAATCTGAGTTTGTGGTTTGTTTTCCCAACTGTGACATGTTTTTGGTTTTTTTTTTTTTGTAAATTTATCAACCTTTTCCTCTTATGTCTTTTTTGTGTTCGCAATATTTGTTTTTTTAGTTTCCTAACTCTTCCGTAATGTTTATTTGTTCAGATGCCCAACTTAGATATGTTTTGACGTTATTTCATACCACAAGTATGTGCAAAACTGGTAATTAAGGTTAAAACTGCAGTTAATGTATAGATTTGAGAAAGTGAAACACACCTCCAGACACCCAGGTGTTGGCGGTGGTATTCTGTTAAACATGAACAATTTCACAGAACGTCAGCATTAAACAAAGTTATTCTGTGATGTGAGGGATCAAGGTAAAAACAAGATCACTCTATAATCACGTGAACACCAAAAAAGATAGGAACATTGTCCAAACCACAAAAATGATGAAACATCCTTCCATCTTGGGTAATGTAAGCGACCTTTACCAATTACAGTTTTAGCCTTTGTCTGGGTAAGATTTGTTAACATACCCCATCTTCGAAATACTACTTCCTGACAACTCCAGTACAAAGAACTCTCACTTTCTTAAACCCTTCCCAAGTCACCTAGCACAAGCCCAAATCCTATAAATCCTTCCTAAACACCCTTTAACTGAGATGCCCAATAGCACAAAAGTAATAAACCCATTTGTGCAACTATAGATGTGCTCTTGGTGTCTTTGGCTGGAGGGTATTGGTAAATTAGAGAGTCTTTCTTTAGTTTTCTATCAAGCATAAGATACATAATACCATTTATTCATGTCTCCTTTTACATCTGTGCAATTGTGAAGTTTGTTGATATATTCACTTTTTTTTAAGTTTATTTATTTATTTGGAGAGAGAACAAAGCAGATGAGGGGCAGAGAGAAGGAGAGACAGAATCCCAAGCAGGCTCCATGCCATCAGTGCAGAGCCCCATGTGGGGCTTGAACTCACAAACCATGAGATCATGACCTGAGCAGAGATCAAGAGTCGGATGCTCAACAGACTGTGCCACTCAGGCACCCCAGTTTTTACATATTTTATTATTAGATAGTTTTTGTTTCTGTTATTAAGTAGATTTTCCATTTTATTTTTCATTACTTTAAAAATATTTTTTAAATTTATTTATTTATTTTGAGGGAGAGAGAGAGTGCAAGTGGGGGAGAGGCAGAGAGCTAGAGAGAGAGAGAGAATCCCAAGCAGGCTCCACACGGTCAGCACAGAGCCCAATGCAGGGCCTGAACCCACAAATTGAGAGATTATGACCTGAGCCAAAACCAAGAGTCAGATCCTCAACTGACTGAGCCACCCAGGTGCCCCTAAGATTTGATTTGATTTGATTTGATTTGATTTTTACTTTATTTTATTTTTAATTTTTAAAAATGTTTATTCATTTTTGAGAGAGAGAGACAGAGCATGAGTAGGAGAGAAGCAGAGATAGAGGGAGACACAGAATCCGAAGCAGGCTCCAGGCTCTGAGCTGTCAGCACAGAGCCTGACACGGTACTTGAACCCACAAACCATGAGATCATGACCTGAGCTGAAGTCGGATGCTCAACCAATTTTTATTTTAAAAAGTTTTTTAAATGTTCATTTATTTTTTGAGAGACAGAGACAGAGCATGATCTGGGGAGGGGACAGAGAGAGAGGGGGGGAGTCACAGATTCCGAAGCAGGCTCCAGGCTCTGAACTGTCAGCACAGAACCCAACACGAAGCTCAAACTCATGAACCACGAGATCACGACCTGAGCTGAAGTCGGACGCTTAACCACTGAGCCACCCAGCCGCCCCTCAACTTTTTATTTTAAAAATGGAAATTATTATTTTAAAATTTTAATTTATTTAAATTAAATATTTAAAAATTTAAATATTTCCCTTATTATTTTAAAAATGGAAATAAAAGGAAAGTATCAAGCAGTTTTTTTGCCTTTCTGATACTCACTCTACCAATGAGCAACCAGATAGTTGATTAAGGGCAGCGGGGGTGGTCTTTATAGAAGTATTCTAGAGGGTAAAAGAAGAATGGTGGACTTAGAATATTGGCTTCATAGCTCGTAATGAATGAACGGATTACGTGGTGATCTCTATGGCTGCTAATCTCACAAAAAGGAGACATGAGGTATTATGCACCCCCTTGGAACAGTCTTGCCTCCTCCCCTCACAGAATCTGATGACACTTCTAGATCTCATTAGTAATTGGCAGGAAATATAGGACAGAAGACCCTAACACTAGGAATGCAGTCACTAGAATCCAGATGATGGGAAAGTTGCAGAATCAAAAATATAAAAATAAAACCCAACATCTACTCCTGAGTTAAAAAAGAGTTAGTAGGGTAGCTTTAATGAGACATATATAACAGATCAAAAGGCAGTTTCATGATTATTGGTGAAATAGAAAAGCATTCCCATGGGGCGCCTGGGTGGCTCAGTCGGTTAAGCATCCGACTTCGGCTCAGGTTACGATCTCGCCGTCCATGAGTTCGAGCCCCGTGTCGGGCTCTGGGCTGATGGCTCGGAGCCTGCTTCCGATTCTGTGTCTCCCTCTCTCTCTGCCCCTCCCCTGTTCATGCTCTGTCTCAAAAATAAATAAACGTTAAAAAAATTTTTTTTAGAAAAGCATTCCCACGAAAACTTCAGGAAAAAGGAGAGGGTGTCCACTGAAGCCAGCAGCATATGAGATTGTTCTGAAAGTGCTAGAAAAGAAAACAAATTGCATGCAGCAATGAGGAGGCAAAGTTATCATTGTTTGGAAGTGGAAGGACTAATTCTGGGAAACCCAAGAAAATAAAATGAAAATTCTTAGAAATAACAAAAGACTTTAGTATATATCTGGCTTAAAAAACAAATGTGTGAGGGGCGCCTGGGTGGCTCAGTCGGTTAAGCGTCCGACTTCAGCTCGGGTCACGATCTCGCGCTCCGTGAGTTCGAGCCCCGTGTCGGGCTCTGGGCTGATGGCTCAGAGCCTGGAGCCTGTTTTCCACTCTGTGTCTCCCTCTCTCTCTGCCCCTCCCCCGTTCATGCTCTGTCTCTGTCTCAAAAATAAATAAATGTTAAAAAAAAAAAATTAAAAAAAAAACAAAACAAATGTGCAAGAATCAATAGCTTTCCTGAAAACTGTGCTTGGAGACCAAATCCTGCTCATTGCTTGTTTTATGCAAATAAAGTTTTACTGGAAGACAGCCATGCTTATTTATCTGCATATTGTTTATGGCTGTTTTATGCTACAGTGACAGAGTTGGGTAATTGCGACAGAGACCATATGTGTGATTTGCCAACCTCTGCTTTAGGTAAATCATAGTTAAAAGTTAAATGGAAGGGAGCCTGGCTGGCTCAGTAGTGGAACCTGCAACTCTGATCTCGGGGTTGTGGGTTCAAGCCCCACGATGGCTACAGAGATTACTTAAAAAAATAAAGTCTTAGAGGTACCTGGGTGGCTCAGTCGGCCGAGCATCTGACTCGTGATCCCAGGGTCGTGGGATGGAGCTCCACGTTGAGCTCTGAGCTGAGCATGGAGTTTGCTCAAGATTCTCTCTCTCTCTCTCTCTCTCTCTCTCTCTCTCTCTCGGAGTCTCCCTCTGCCCCTCTCCCCCACTCCCCCACTCTCTCTCTCAAATAAATTTTAAAAAATAATAAAAATAAATAAATAAAATAGTAAGTTGTTTTCCTGGCATGCTCTGACTGGACCTTTTTAAAGTATCATTATTAAAAAATAGATTGTTAATATTTTGATCTGTTTCAGCTAATTGTGATTATTATTCTTATTGATCCTCACATTGTCATGTCAATTGCCAATGTAAATGTCTTCAAGTTAGCTCCTGAGCTTTTATTTTTTTTCTATGTTTTTAAATGTTTATTTATTTTCGAGAGAGAGAGACAGAGTGTGTGGGGGGGAGGGGCAGAGAGAGAGAGAGAGAGAGAGAGACAGACAGACAGACAGAATCAGAAGCAGGTTCCAGGCTCTGAACTGTCAGCACAGAGCCCGATGCAGGGCTTAAACCCATGAACTTCGAGATCATGACCTGAGCTGAAGCCGGACGCTCAACCGACTGAGCCACCCAGGTGCCCCATGTACATTGTTTATTCTTTTAAATCATTAGCATAGGGGCGCCTGGGTGGCTCAGTCGGTTGAGCGCGTCCGACTTCAGCTCAGGTCACGATCTCACATTCCGTGAGTTCGAGCCCCACGTCGGGCTCTGGGCTGATGGCTCAGAGCCTGGAGCCTGCTTCCGATTCTGTGTCTCCCTCTCTCTCTGCCCCTCCCCTGTTCATGCTCTGTCTCTCTCTGTCTCAAAAATAAATAAAAAACGTTAAAAAAATTAAAAAAAATAAATCATTAGCATAAATTTATGTATATTGAATTCAAGTTCCTGATATTTTGTTGAAAATTTTTACACCTGTGTTCATGAGAGATACTGGTCTATAGTTTTCTTTTCTTGAAATGTCTTTATCTGGTTTTGGAATAATGCTGACCTCATAGAATAAGTTAGAAGGTATTACCTCTGCTTCTATTTTCTGGAAGAGATCGTAGAAAATTTTCAGTTTTTTTAAATGGGTTTTCACCACTAGAATTCACTAGCAGAACCATCTGGGCCTGGTGCTTTCTTGCTTTCTTTCTTTCTTCTTTTTTTTTTTTTTTTTGGAAGGTTGTTAATTATTTTGTGTTGTTGTTTATTTTAAAATAGGGGTGTCTGGGTGGCTCAGTTGGTTAAGCGTCTGACTTTGGCCTAGGTCACAATCTCGCCGTTCCTGAGTTTGAGCCCTGAGTCGGGCTCTGTGCTGACAGCTCAGAGCCTGAAGCCTGTTTCAGTTTCTGTGTCTCCCTCTCTGTCTCTCTGCCCCTCCACTGCTCATGCTCTGTCTCTCTCTCTCTCAAAAATAAATGTTTAAAAAATTTTTTAAACAAATTTTTCTTTTTCAGATTTATTGAAGTATTGCTAAATTGTGAGATATTTAAATTGTACATTATGATGATTTGATACATGTATACACTGTGAAGGATTCCTCTCATCTCGTTAATTAAGACATCCATCACTGACAGCACAGAGCCTGCTTGGGATTCTCTCTCTCCCTCCCTGCTCCTTCCCCTCACATTCTCTCTCTCTCTCTCTCTCTCTCTCTCTCTCAAAATAAGCTTTTGGAAAAGTTTTGTTACTTTGTATCATTCAAGGAATTGGTCTATTTCATTTATCAGATTATCCACATTGAGTTGTTTGTCATATTTCTTTATTATTCTTTTCTTTATTTTTCTACTTTATTTTACTTTAAATGTTTATTTACTTTGAGAGAGAGAGACAGAGTGAGCAGAGGAGGGACAGAGAGAGAGAGAGGGAGACAGAGAATCCCAAGCAGGCTCCGCACTGTTAATGCAGAGTACTGAGCCTGACTCAGGACTCGAACTCCCAAACTGTGAGATCATGCCCTAGGCCGAAATCAAGAGTCAGACGCTGAACTGACTGAGCCATGCAGGCGCCCCCTTTATTATCCTTTTAATGGCCATGGGATCAGTAGTGATGACCCCTTTTTCTTTCTGGTATTAGTGATTTGTGTCTTTACTCTTTTTTTCTTAGTTTGGCTAGAAGCTTAACAATTTTTACTGATCTTTTCACAGAATCAACTTTTGGTTTCATTGATTTTCTCTGTTGATTTCCTGCTTTCAATTTCGTTGATTTCTGCTCTAATTTGTGTTATTTCTTTTCCTTTGCTTGCTTTAGGCTTATGTCACTCTTCTTTCTCTGGTTTCCTAAAGCAGAAGCTTAGATTATTGATTCTTAGATCTTTCTTCTTTTCTAATCGTGCATTCAATGCCAAAAACCTCAAAGTATAATTTTCACTGCATCCCACAGATTTTGACAAGTTACATTTTATTTTCATTTAGTTCAAGATATTTTAAATTTTCTCTTGAGACTTCTTTGACCCATGTGTTATTTAGAAGGGGGCTGGTTACTTTCCAAATATTTGGGGACTTTTCCAGCTATCTTTCTGTCATTGATTTTTAGTTTAATTCTACTGGTCCTAGAACAGATTTCTATTTTTTTTTTTAATTTGTTAAGGTGTGTTTCATGGCTCCAGATGTGGTCTTTTCTGGTGAAAGCTCCACCTGCACTTGAGAAGAATACGCATTCTGCTGTTGGATGCAGTACTCTGTAATCTATAACTATTCTATAATCTATAGAAGTATTCTATAAGTCCAATGGATTAATGGTACTGTTCAGTTCAACTGCATCATCACTGATCTTCTGCCTGCTTGAGCTGGCTGTTCCTGATGAAAGGGTATGGAAGTCTCCCACATGCAGTGCATTTATCTATTTTTTCCTTTCGGTTCTGTCAAGTTTTTTGCCTCATATGTCTTGATGCTGTTGCTAGGCGTATCGCATACCCATTAAAGACTGTTAAGTAAGTCTTCTTGGAAAATTGACCTTTTATCATTCTATAACGCCCCTCTTTATCCCTGATAATTTTCCTTGTTCTGAAGCCTGCTTTGTCTGAAATTAACAGAGCTGGTCCAGCTTTGTTTGGAGCAGCGTCCGCATGGTTTATCTGTCTTTATCCTTTTCTCTGGTGTCTTTGTATTTAGAGTGGATCTCTTACAGACAATATAGGCTTGGGTCTTTTTTCTTTTTTTTTTTTAAGTTTATTTATTTTGAGAGAGACAGCGCTAGAGGGGGAGGGACAGAGAGAGAGGGAGAGAGAGACAGAATCCCAAGCGGGCTCTGTGCTGCCAGCTGCAGAACACAATGTAGGGCACGAATCCATGAACTGTGAGATCATGACCTGAGCTGGAACCAACAGTCTCGGATGCTCAACTAACGGAGCCACCTAGGCGCCCGCCCGGGGCTTTTTTTTTTTTTTTTTAATTCATGCTGACACTTTTTGTCTTTCACTTGGTGCACTCAAAAAGATAGTGATTATTGATATAGTTGGATCAATTTGAACCATGTTTCAACTGTTTTGTTTGTTGCACTTTCTTTGTTTCTTTTTTAAAAAAAAGATCTTCCCGAGGCCCTGGGTGACAGTCGGTTGAGCGTCCGACTTCGGCTCAGGTCATGATCTCGCAGTTCGCGGGTTCGAGCCCCACGTCGGGCTCTGGGCTGACGGCTCGGAGCCTGGAGCCTGCTTCGGATTCTGTGTCTCCCTCTCTCTCTGCCCCTTCCCCGCTCATGCTCTCTCTCTGTCTCTCAAAGATGAATAAACGTTAAAACAAATTTTTTAAAAATATCTTCCCCTCTTTTTCTGCCTTCTCTGCCTTTAGCATTTTGTATGACTCCATTTTCTCTCCTCTCTTAGTGTATCAATTATACTTAAAAACATTTGGGGGGGGGGCGCCTGGGTGGCTCAGTCGGTTGAGCGTCAGACTTCGGCTCAGGTCAGGATCTCGCAGTTCGCGGGTTCGAGCCCCACGTCGGGCTCTGTGCTAACAGCTCTGAGCCTGGAGCCTGCTTCGGATTCTGTGTCTCCCTCTCTCTCTGCCCCTCCCCCGTTCATGCTCTGTCTCTCTCTGTCTCAAAAATAAATAAACATTAAAAAAAAAAAAAACATTTGGGGGGCATCTGGGTAGCTTAGTTGGTTGAACATCTGACTTCAGCTCAGGTCATGATCTCACAAGACTCCTGAGTTCAAGCCCCGTATTGGGCTCACTGCTGTTAGCATGGAGCCGGATTCGGATCCTCCTCTGTCCCCTTTTCTTTCTGCCCCTCCCCCACTAGTGCTCGCGGGCTCTCTCTCTCAAAAGTAAATTAACCTTTAAAAAAATTGTTAGTAGTCGCCTTAGAGTTTGCAATATATGTTTATAATTAACCAATTCAGCTTTCAAATAACGCTGTACCATTTCAGGGGAAGTGCAGATACCTTGTGACAAAGTATTCCCAGTTTCTGCTTACAAAGTTGCCTGCAGCCCATTGACCAAATACTTGAGGCTGGCTGAGTAAAACGTTTCTCCAGGAACTCTTTACTGTCTTAATGCTAATGCTTTGCTAAAGGGAAAAGCAATCTTAGCTTGACAATAACTAGGCCTCCAGTACCCTGGGAGTCTTTTTTTTTTTTTTTTTTAATTTTTAAAAAAATTTTTAAAATTTACATCCAAATTAGTACATAGTGAAGAAATGATTTCAGGAGTAGATTCCTTAATGCCCCTGACCCATTGAGCCCCTCCCCCCTCCCACAACCCCTCCAGTAACCCTCAGTTTGTTCTCCATATTTATGAGTCTCTTATGCTTTGTCCCCCTCCCTGTTTTTATGTTATTTTTGCTTCCCTTCCCTTATGTTCATCGGTTTTGTCTCTTAAAGTCCTCTTATGAGTGAAGTCCTATGATTTTTGTCTTTCTCTAATTTCACTTAGCGTAATACCCTCCAGTTCCATCCACGTGGTTGCAAATGGCAAGATTTCATTCTTTTTGATTGCCGAGTAATACTCCATTGTGTATATAGACCACATCTTCTTTATCCATTCATCCGTTGATGGATATTTGGGCTCTTTCCATACTTTGGCCATTGTCGATAGTGCTGCTATAAACATGGGGGTGCCTGTGTCCCTTCCAAACAGCACCCCGGTATCCCATGGATAAATGCCTAGTAGTGCAATTGCTGGGTCGTAGGGTAGTTCTATTTTTAGTTTTTTGAGGAACCTCCATACTGTTTTGCAGAGTGGCTGCACCAGCTTGCATTCCCAAGCCCTATAATTTCTTGAAGTTAAATGCTCATGGCCCTCAGAGTTCCCTTCAGCTTTGCAGTCTCCTGCTTACTGTGTATTTGCCCTTACGGGTAATTCTCCATGACCAAGCAGCTGAGGAATAAGTTCAAGCTTGGCGTACAGGTAGTTGTGTATCCTAAGCTGGTACTAACCGGACATGGCAGGCTCTATCGTTACGGCCCATTGGCAGGAGTCCAGAAGGAGAAGTGGACATCCGGTTGGCCAGCAGTGTGACCCTACATCAATATTTCTCCACCTTGACGTTACTGGCATTTGGGGCTGGATAATTCCTGTTGTGGGAGCTGTCCTGCACATTGTAGGATATTTAGCAGTATCCCTGGCCTCTCCATGCAGATACCATAGGAACTCCCCCTCCCCAAGTCCCCCAAAATGTCTCCACCTATTGCTAGATGTCTTTTAGAGAGTGAGGCCACCCTTGGTTGGGAACACTGGTCTACTGGTCTACGGTGGTTCATGGTGGCAGCTAAAGGTGAGGCAGATGTTCCAGGACGCGGCCAGAATGTGATTAGAAAATTAGTGGCTCATGGGGCATCTGGGTGACTCGATCAGTTGAGCATCTGACTTGGGCTCTGGTCATGATCTCACAGTACATGAGTTCGAGCCCCACGTCGGGTTCACTGCTGCCAGCGCAGAACCTGCTTTGGATCTTCTGTCTCCCTCTCTCTCTGCCCCTCCCCTGTTTGTGTTCTCTCTCTCAAAAATAAATAACCATTTAAAAAATAAGAAAAAAAGAAATGAGGCCATGGTATGAGGACCACGGGCATCACAGGCCTTACCGTAAGCTGTCTCAGAAGAGTAGGCTCTATAGAAGAATGGAGTATCTACCGAAAACAGTTACCCTGTCCACTGGCAAACAGTATCTCGCTAGTTTCAGGCAGCTGTCCTATAGGATACGGTATGTCCCTATCCTAACGGTACCTGTGGATTTTAATTTATAGCGGTGACTGAGTGATGACATAGAGAGGTCAATGCCATTGAAAGAAAAGTTCAACGTTATTTACAGTTCCCCTGGGAACAAGAGGGAGGGCATGCCACACGGGGCCACGTGGGGAAGCACCAGCGTTGGTCAGGAGGCAGAGAGGAGCGAAGGGAAGGCACAGACCACTGCCTTTCTCGGGGCTTCTGCGGGAAAGTCAAGACAGGGCCGGGTAAACAGCGTGCACTGAGGGACTTTGGGGCATAGGGGCTGTCCCTAGGCATCTGGTACCTGGCCCTGGGCTGATTTAGGGGAAGGGAATATTGGCTTGGTGTTTGACAGGTAAATAGAGGAGGTTGTTCAGAGTATGGGCTCGAACCCCTTACTCTGTAAACAACTTTGGCTGTTAGTTCAGCCCTGTAATTAACGGATGCCAAATATGGAATCTAAGAAAACACAGAGCGGTGCTCTGAATCAAGGACCTATCTGTGGTGTTTTTTCACTCTCGATGAGACTACAAGGGTCTGAGAACCAAGGGATAAAAGTGGGATATATACATATACGTATACAATCATATACAACAATTGTCTCACAATTTGTAAGAAACTTTTATTTGAAGTAGTTTCTTTTTATTATTTTTTTTAAACGTTTATTTATTTTTGAGACAGAGAGAGACAGAGCATGAACGGGGGGGGGCAGAGAGAGAGGGAGACACAGAATCGGAAACAGGCTCCAGGCTCCGAGCCATCAGCCCAGAGCCCGACGCGGGGCTCGAACTCACGGACCGCGAGATCGTGACCTGAGCTGGTCGGACGCTTAACCGACTGCGCCACCCAGGCGCCCCAAACTAGTTTTAAACTTACAGAACACTTGAAAGACTTCCCAAATACCCTTCGCTTGGCTTCTCCTAATGTTAACATCCTAGGTAGCCAGGGCGCAACGATCAAAACCGGGGAATTAGCACCGGGGCAATACTATAAACGAATCTGCAGACAAGATTCAAGTTTTGCCAGCCTCCGCATCGATGCCCATTTTCCGGTCCAGGATCTGACCAGGATCTGGTCCAGGATCACATATCCCATATCTTCGGTCACTCTTTTTCTTTTATGACCGTGACACTCACGAAGAGCGCCGGCCAGTTATTTTGTAGAATATCGCTCCGTTTGGATTGGCCTGATGTTTTTCTCCCAAGTGGACTGAAGATATGTATTTTGGCAAAAATACCACGGAACTGCTATTGTGCGCTTCTCCATCAGCATATCACTGCCCTTTTTAAGCGTTTATTTTGAAGTACTCCCTACACCCAGCGTGGGGCTCGAACCCACAACCGTGAGATGAAGAGTCGTGCGCTCCACCGACCGAGCCAGCCAGGTGCCCCAGGTGCGCTTATTACTGCTGTGTTCACTCCAATCACTTGGGGTTCTCCCCTTTAGAGTCACGGTATATTATTTTATAATTCATAAGGGTCTTATAGGGAGCTATTTTGAGGCTATGCAAATACTCTGTCCCTCCTCACGCTTCTCCCACCATTTAAGAACTGAAGGATGGGGCGCCTGGGTGGCTCAGTTGGTTGAGCGTCGGCCTTCGGCTCATGTCAGCTCATGTTGGCTCGTGATCATGTCATGACCTCAAGGCTGGTCTGTGAGTTCCAGCCCCACCTCGAGCTCTCTGCTGTCAGCAAAGACAGAGCCTACTTCGGATCCTCTCTCTCCTTTTCTCTCCGCCCCTCCCCACCCCCCTCTCTCTCAAAAGCAAACATAAAAACAAAAAAAAGAACTCACTGCCGATTACCTGAAACTATTATTACTCCCGGTGTGCCCAGTGGTGATTTCCTATTTCTGACATTCCTTCTACATTTATTAATTGGAATTCTAGAGCTGTCCTTTCCCCCTCACGTGTTTATTCAATTATTTACTTATATCAACATGGGCTCATGGAGATTTACTCATTCTATAGGTTTGAATCCCTTATTATCATGATTTACTTGCTTATTTATTCCAGATTTGGCCATTGAGAGCTCCTTCAAATTCACTGCCTTCATACATTGAACAAGTTACCGTCATTAAAAAATGTCTTGTTGGGGCGCCTGGGTGGCTCAGTCGGTTGAGCATCGGACTTCAGCTCAGGTCACGATCTCGCGGTCCGGGAGTTCGAGCCCCGCGTCGGGCTCTGGGCTGATGGCCCAGAGCCCGGAGCCTGCTTCCGATTCTGTGTCTCCCTCTCTCTCTGCCCCTCCCCCGTTCATGCTCTGTCTCTCTCTGTCCCAAAAATAAATAAATGTTAAAAAAAAAATTAAAAAAAAAATGTCTTATTGACAGTTCACATACCGTAAAATTCACCCCTTTAAAGCATAAAATTTAGTCATTTTAGGATATTCCCACCATTACGAAACCACCACAATGATCAGACTCCAGAGTATTTCCGTCCCGCCAAAGGGAAATGCTATTTCCATTTGCGGACACTTCTTGTTGCCTACTTCCCCCAGTCTCTGGCAACCATTAGTTTGCTTTCTGTCTTTGGGGATTTGCCTATTCTGGAAATTTCATAAAAACGATCTCACACAGTACGTGGCTTTTTGGTTCTGGCTTCTCTCACTTAGCGTCACGTGTTCGAGGTTCATCCGTGCTGTAGCACGTCCGTTCCTTTTTACGGTTGACTAATATTTCACCGTACAGATATACCCTATTTGGTTTACCCATTTATTTAGCGATGGCCGTTGGGTCGTTCCTGCTTCTCGGCCATTATGAACAATGCTATGATGAACATTCACGTGCCCGTTTCGTGTTAACATATGTTTTCAACTCTCTTGCGTGTGTACTCGAGTGGGTATTAGCTAGAGCTGCCGTCACCAGAGACCACAGACTTGTGGATTACACAACAGAAATCCCTTTTCTCACAGCTCTGGAAGCTAGCAATCCAAGATCAAGGTGCCATCAAGGTTGGTTTCTGGTGACCCTTCTTTTCTTGGCTTGTGGATGGTCGCCTTCTCACTGTATCTTCACAAGTTCTCTCTCGGTGCTTTGAACTGGACTTGTATTTCCCTGATGACTTATTAGGCTGAGCATCTTTTCATGTGCTTCTCGGCCACTTACATATCTCCTTAAGGGAAATATCTATTCTAGCCCTTTGCACATTTTTTGGTTGGGTTGTGTGTCTCTTTGTTGTTGAATTGTAATTGTTCTTGATACGTCTGGATACTATTCCCTTTCAGATATATGACTTGCAAATATTTGCAATTTTCAATATTTCAGATATATGACTTGCAACCCATTCTTTGGGTTGTCTTCTCACTTTCCTGAGAATGTCCCTCGATGCACAAAGTTTAGATTTTTTTTTAAGTTTATTTATTTTTGAGAGAGAGCATGAGTCGGGGATGGGCAGAGAGAGAGGGAGACAGAGAATCAGAAGCAGGCTCCAGGCTCCGAGCTGTCAGCACAGAGCCCGACGCGGGGCTCGAACTCACAAACCATGAGATCGTGACCTGAGCCGAAGTCAGACGCTTAACTGACTGGGTCACCCAGACGCCCCTTAGAATTTTTGATGAAGTCCAGTTGGTCTGTGTTGCTGCTTATGCTTTTTGGTGTCATATCTAAGAAACCATTGCCAAGTCTAAGGTCATGAGAATTTACCCTTATCTTTTCTTCTGTTTTATAGCTTTAGCTCCTACATTTAGGTCCTTGATCCATTGTCAGTTACTTTTTGCCTTTGAAGTTACCTATGAATTTTAGGACCAGCTTTTCTGTTTCTGCAAAAGCCATTCGGATTGTGATATAAGGACCACACCAAATCCGTGGATCATTTGGCGGGAGTATCGCCATCTTAACAATATTCAGCCTTTCAATCCATAAACATAGATGCCTTCCCATTATTTGTGTCTTGTGTAATTTCTTTCAGAAATATTTTGTAGTTTCTAGTGTATAACTCCTGCATTTCCTTGATCGAATTTATTCTGAAGTATTTTATTCTTTTTGGTGCTATTATAAATAGAATTTTTTCTTAATTTCCTTTTTGATGAAATTTTTTTTAGTGTTTATATATTTTTGAGAAAGAGACAGAGGGTGAGCAGGCGAGGGGCAGAGAGAGAGGGAGACACGGAATCTGAAGCAGGCGCCGGGCTCTGAGCTGTCATCACAGAGCCCGACGTGGAGCTCGGACTCACGAACCATGAGATCATGCCCTGAGCTGAAGTTGGACGCGTAACCTATAGAGCCATCCACGTGTCCCCTTAATTTCCTTCTTGGATTGTTCCTTGCTAGTGTACAGAGTTCAATAGGCATTCTTGAGATCTACTATATTGATTATGTTGTTTATGTCTTCAATGTCATTCCTTATTTTTGGCTCTTTTTTTCCTCTGTCTTATTTTGAGTGTGATATATTAAAATCTCCTGTAATTAGTGTATTTCTATCTATATTTATTTGCATCATCTGTAGTTTTTGTATCTCGAAAGTGTTTACTGGAGCACCTGGCTGCCTCAGTTGGAAGAGCCTGCGACTCTTGATCTCGGGGTCAGGAGTTCAAGCCCCACATTGGGTGTAGAGGTTACTAAAAGAAAAAAGTTCGTTATGCTATGCGGTGCATAAATACCGTGACAAATGTTACAGCGTGGTTGTGAATTGTGGCTTTTAATATTTAAAATTGCCCTTTTTGTCAGGTTTAATGCTTTGCAGCCTGAATCCTACTTTGTTTTAGATCAAGAGCATTACCTCTGATTTTTTGTTTCCATTTGCCTGGTATGCCTTTGTCCCCTATCTTTAGTTTCTCTGAATCATGTTGCTCGAGGTGCCTTTCTTGTAGATAACATCGTTGGGTCTTGCTATTTCAGCCAAATTAAAAATTAAAAAAGAAAATAGGTGAGCTAAACCTTACATTTACACTTATCAATATAATTGGTGTGTTTGGTAATAACTCTCTGTCATAATATTTTATAATTATGCTTATTTGTTCTATTTGATATTTGAGTTGTATTTTTTTGATCTCTAATTTATAAGATAAATTCGTATTTAGGAAGGCTTATATTTTTGTTCTAGTGGTTACCATTGTATTTATACCTTAAAAAAAAAAAAAGAACCTCAATTTCAAAACTCTGTCTGGCTTATCCATTTTTACTGGTACCTTTAACTCCTACTTATTGTCTGTTCTTTCAGTCAAAGTCCAATCTGGAGAGAAATCACACAGTAATTTGAACAGGGGGAGTTTGATATAAAGAATTATTAATTATAACAAGGGACCGAAGTACCAAGGCATTGGCCAATAAGAACTCCAATGAATATAGAAATAGCAGATATTGGGGTGCCTGGGTGTCTCAGTCAGTTAAGCGTCCAACTTCGGCTCAGGTCAGGATCTCACAGTTTGGGAGTTCGAGCCCTGCAGCGGGCTCTGTGCTGACAACGTGGAGCCTGCTTCGGATCCTCTGTCCCCTCCTCTCTCTGCCCTTCCCCCGCTGGCACTCTTTAGCTCTAAGATAAATAAACATTAAAAAAAAAAAAAAGAAAAAGAAATAGCAGATATAAGGAGCAGCCCTCCCACCCCCCATTTACAGCAAGGCTGTGCCCAGGAGATACCTCTCTTCCCACGCATAGGTCTGAGATCCAGATCTGGTTGGACAGAGCATGACTGTGGCTCACAGGGTGTTAGCGAAGTCAACTGTGGTGCAGGTGGAACTTGCTGGAAAACCATTCTGTAGGGTGCCACGGAACGCTGTCGATGGGCAGGTGTCTCAGTGGAGATACTTTGCGCCAAAACAGTCCAAGGGGAGGTGCTGGGAAGCTGCTAACGGCTGGCTGTCGGGCGCTAGAGGAGGCTGGTGCCGGCAGAGCCATGGGTGCCCTGGAGGCTTGATGCCTGAGGAGCCACGGATCCTGGAGAAGCTTCACGAGACGGTCTAGTGAGACCTTCAGAAGGTGGAAAGAAAACTTCCTTCTGCCCTGGCTCCTCTGCGCCCTCTGCTGGCAAGCTTAAGAGTGAGCCAGCCGGCAAAGACCCAGATTTAAATGGCCCCAGCGTATTTTCACAGAGCAGTCCGTTAAGAGTGAATTTGGAGCGGAGAGGCACCCATACAGCCATCAGTGAGTTTCAACCTATTTTCCTTTCTCCCTCTCCCTTCTTCTCCCACGCTTTGAATTACACTCATTATCGCAATATGTAACATGTTTACTTTTTTCCCCATGCCACCTCTGGTTTAGCCTTAAGTCATACGTGTATATATATTTTCATCATCTCTAGGGTGGGTAAAGTACATTCTCTATCAGATTGGCTCACAGGTGCAGACTTCCCGAAGTAGTTGCTGAAAAACAGAAAACTGTTTCCTATGGCCTTGATACTTGAAGGACAACTTGTTTGAATATAAAATCCTTGGTTCCTGCTTTAAAAAATAGAAAGTTAAAAAAAAAAAATGCTAGGGGCGCCTGGGTGGCTCAGTCGGTTAAGCGGCCGACTTCGGCTCAGGTCATGATCTCGAGGTCCGGGAGTTCGAGCCCCGCGTCGGGCTCTGTGCTGACAGCTCAGAGCCTGGAGCCTGTTTCAGATTCTGTGTCTCCCTCTCTCTGACCCTCCCCCGTTCATGCTCTTTCTCTCTCTGTCTCAAAAATAAATAAACGTTAAAAAAAAAAAAGCTGTTCCATTATTGTATCGCTTTGTTTATTGGCTTTTATTTTTTGTTAAGTCTATTTATTTATTTTGAGAGGGGTGAGGGGCAGAAAGAGGTAGAGAGAGAGAATCCCAAGCAGGCTCCACTCTGTCAGCACAGAGCCAGACTTGAGGCTCAATCTCACAAACCGTGAGATCATACATAACCTGGACCCAAATCAAGAGTTGGACGCTTACCCGACTGAGTCACCCAGGCGCCCCTGTATTTTGGCTTTTAAAAATCTGATGCCATTCTGATTCTTTTGTCTTTGTAAGTTATTTGATCTTTCTTCCTGAAGATCTTAAGAATTCTTTTTTTTTTTTTAAGATTTTTTTGGGGGGTGGGGGGAAGGGCAGGGAGAGAGAGGGAGAGAGAAAATCCTAAGCAGGCTCTGTACAGTCAGCATGGAGCCTGATGTGGGGCTCGAACTCTCGAGCCGTGAGATCATGACCTGAACCGAAATCAAGAGTTGGACGCCCCAAGAATTCTTTTTTTTTTTTTTTAATTTTTTTAATGTTTATTTATTTTTGACAGAGAGAGACAGAGCATGAGCGGGGGAGGGGCAGAGAGAGAGGGAGACACAGAATCCCAAGCAGGCTCCAGGCTCCGAGCTGTCAGCACAGGGCCTGACGCGGGGCTTGAACTCACAGACCGCGAGATCATGACCTGAGCCGAAGTTGGACGCTCAACCGACTGAGCCACCCAGGCGCTCCAAGAATTCTTTTTTTTTTTTAATGTTTATTTATTTTATTTTTGAGACAGAGAGAGACAGAGCATGAACGGGGGAGGGTCAGAGAGAGAGAGAGGGAGACACAGAATCTGAAACAGGCTCCAGGCTCCGAGCTGTCAGCACAGAGCCCGACGCGGGGCTTGAAATCACAGACCAGGAGATCAAGACCTGAGCCCAAGTCGGACGCTCAACCGACTGAGCCACCCAGGCGCCCCAAGAATTCTTTATAAAGAGTATTTTCAGGGGCACCAGGGTGGCTCAGTCGGTTAAGCATCTGACTCTTGATCTCAGGATCATGAGTTCAGGCCCTTCACTGGGCTCTGTGCTGACAGAAGTTAGTAGCCTACCTTCTACCCAGTAGAAGCCTACTTGAAAATAAATAAAATCTAAAAGTATAAAAATATCTTGAAAGCTAATAGTTTTATGAGGACATGTCTTAACGCTGATTGTTCTGGGTTAGTTTTCCAAGGTTCCCAGTGGGCCCTTTCAATGTACAGGGTTTTTGCTCTTTTCTTATAGTGTTAAATATCAGCTCTGGCTCATTGTTTGGTTTTCCTTCAGGGACTCCGATAATACCAATGGGATTCCTTCTTTGACAATCTTCTGTTACCATTATTTCCTTCTTCTACTTCTTTATCACGTTTTCATTCTCTTGATTGTTCTTCTGTCTTTCTTCAATGACCCTTATTGTATGTTTGAGTCGATTCTCCCTTGGGCATCTTACAACGTAATCTTTATTTCTAGATAATTTTGTGCGTTTCTTCCATTTCTCTCCTGAGTTCTACCAACCTTCTTCGTTCTTTTCCTGGGTGTTATCTATTTCCATTCTGTTTAAAATTTCTCCTTCTAGGGGCTCCCGGGTAGCTCAGTGAGTTAAGCATTTGACTCTTGGTTTCTGCTCAGGCTATGATCTCATGGTTGGTGAGTTCCAGCCCCGAGTGGGGCTCCGAGCTGGCAGTTCAGGGCCTGCTTGGGATTCTCTCTCTCCCTCTCTCTCTGCCCCTTCCTCGACCTCTTTCTCTCTTAAAATAAATAAATAAACATAATTTTTTTTTTCTCATTCTAGGTGGCTTTGCATATCTTCTAACACTTGTTTGGGGTGTATTTCGTTCTGGTTAGAGTGCTGCTCTGTGGCTGTTTCTTCAGGGGTGGATGTAAATTGTTCTTGGTTTGACAGGTGATGAAATTCATTTTGCGATATTTTGCAGTGACTCTGTAAGAATCCGTTCATCTTTTCTTGCTCATTTCTGTGCTGTTGGGTGTCTTCTCCCTGATCGAATGCTCCTTCTTTTGCCAACATGGCGAAGTCCAGATGCTTTCATGGATTTGTTTGGAGAGGGGGTCCTTTGGTTTTGTTCTTTCGTCTTGCAGAACCATGAAATCTCTCCGTTTTCTTCCCCTTTGACAGCCAAAGGGTACCTCTCCCTTCCTTGTGGCCCTTTGCTCTCCAGGAATCTGTGGTTTTCAGAGACGGGCCGGTTACATCACTGTGTACTTTGAAATCCCTCCCTTAGCGTCAAGCCTCTGACCTACTCCAGACAGGGTTTCACATTTTTCAGACGTCAGGTGGACGCAGTGTTTCTGTGAGGTCTTCCATCAAGTGTGGGCCACTACCAGCTCCCTACTTCTCCTAGCTTTTCTCAGCCGGTCTGCTCAGAGCCCGTGTGGGCAGGGTGAGGGTGGGACAGGGACATCGGAGACGGTGTGCTGTCACTGTTTCTTGTTTTTACTTACAGGTCCTTTTAAGTCTGAGCATTCGACCTTCAGGCTCTACTGGGGGCTTGGTTTTGCATAATTATATCTTTCTCTTCTCTTCGTTCCATATTGTTTTTTTTTTGGGGGGGGGGGGAGAGATAGGAACTAGGCTGCTACTGTCATTGTCTTTAGCTACCCAGAAGTCTCTCTCGAAATAATTCGCTTCTCATCCCTCCAGCTTTGGCCTTTGCCAGTTTAGAGTCCTTAGTACCCAAGAGAATGCTAGCGGACACAGCAGTGGTTCTTTTGAACTGGAAGGGAAGACTGCTACCTTGTGTTTTTGCCCTTTTCATGCCTTGGTACCAACAGCTCTAAAAGGATGGCTGAGGGGTGCCTGGGTGGCTCAGTCGGTTAAGTGTCCAGCTCTTGGTTTTGGATCAGGTCGTGATCTCACGGGTCATGAGTTCGAGCCCCGCATCGGGCTCTGTGCTGACAGTGTGGAGCCCGCTTGGGATTCTCTCTCTCCCTCTCTCTCTTCCCTGCCCTTGCTTGAGCTCTCTCTCTTTCTCTTTCAAAATAAATGTTTTTTTAATAATAAAAAATAAAAGGATGATTGATCCTGATGATCAAGGAAGAAATTGTTGCTGCCATACAATGGAGGGGGGAGTCCCCAGGACTCACCAGGACTGCCAGGCCCAGTGATCACCTTCACTAAAAAAACTAAAGACACCCAATACAGGCAGACTTACCAAGGACTTAGACCTCTTGGGGAAGAAGGTCACCTCACTAGGTAAAGATCCTTGAAGACAAACAAACAAACAAACAAACAGCCCATGTGATGGATCATAGAAGAAATAAGTTATAAATGCTAATCTAGGGGGTTGAGAGATTAAATACAGGATGCTCAGTTATACCTGAATTTCAGAGAAACAACTTTTGCTTGTTTTAGTATCAGTATGTCCTAAAAAAATTATTTGTTGTTTCTTTGAAGTTAACTGGGCACCCTGTACAGTATTTTTATTTGCTAACGCTGGAAGCCCTAATGATGGCCTTGTAACTCATTACACAACACTTTCTTCCTTGCAAGTAAAATCTAGCTTAGCCAGTATCTTTCCCTTGTCTTATGTAAAGTGTGTTATTGATGATTGTCTTCATAACCCAGTGCACCTGTTACAGTGTATCGAGATGGGATCATGACTCAACTACCAAGCGTCTCCACACCAATCTACACTTCCACAGTTGCCATGCTGGGGGGAGAGAGGGCCGGGAGGCTGAACGCTAGCAGTTAGTGCTTTGCCCCAGAACTGACATTCTATGTTTCATTAGCCAGAGCTGGTCTCACGTCCAGGCCTAAGTTCAGGGAGGTGGGGAAGGGGACTAATGTACCTAGAAGTGGAGAGCCAGCAACATTGCCAATGTCCAGACAGGTGGCCAGTGGCTGATGGAACTTGGGGTCTTCCCTTTTGGGAAGAAGTCGTGGTTGGAAGAGGGGTAGTTGCGGGAGCATGTCGTTGTTGCTATGACCTTCAAGAAGTTTAAGTATGAGCAGAAGTATGTGGAGACTGAGCGTGCAAAGGGGTGGACTGTGGTGGATGCCATGGGCTCATGTCCATCCCTACCTTCCCAGGCGTACTGAGAGGATGTGAAACTGAAAACTTTACTCAGACACCTCTTAGTCAAATTAAGCACACACATGCCTTATGATTCAGCAATTCTCTTCCTAGCATGTGTCCCAGGGAAATTGCCACATAGACACATGAAGGGACATATTGTGACGCTCGCTGTGGCATATCCGTGGTGGGGGCAGGGGAGCTGGAGGTCATCTGGTGCCCAGCACTGGAGAAGTGGGTGGACAAAATGGGACGGATGCATGGATGGGTGGACAGATGGGACAGAAGGATGGCTGGTGAGTCCTCCCATGGGCCAGTGATCTTAATCTTAGGCTGAGGATTATCACTACTTAGTGCATCTGAAGTCAAAAAGAAAACGAGTACACTTCCCAGGCTCCCTTGTGCTAGAGGTCTGTGTGAGAAACAGATGTCCTCTAAATGACGTGGGCAGAGGAAACAAGACGGAGGCCACTCGGCGGCCGCAGGAGGCTCGGCCTGTCTGTAGCAGGGCCAGCGCTCTGGCTTTGTGGGTGCCAAGAGGCACCTGGGCTCTGGCAGCCCACCCACATTCCAGGATCGAGGCCCAGCTTCTGGGTGCTCGGAGGAGCTGGACTGCAGGCAGGGCAGGGGGTCCTGGAACTCAGCAGTGCCACAGGCAGCTCCTGGGGGCCCCCTTCTCTAGCCTTCCCAGCCACTTTGGAAGTAGCCGGGTGTCTTAAATCCCTTTCCTGGATTCTTTCCTGGAACCAAACCCTTCCTGATTTGGCAGTGGCGTGCCCAGATCACCCAGCAAGTTACCGCCGTGGCCCCAACTTGGGACAGACCTCCCGACCTGACCTGTGACGGCCCGCTTGTCCCGGGCCCTGCTTTCCTTTCCCAGCCCGCCACGGTTAGGAGGGGCAGGAATGGCCCATGAGGAACCTGTGGGCTGGAAGCCCAGGGGGCAGGGGCCACACGAGAGGCCCTTCCGGAGCAGAACAGTTAGGCCCCAGCCTCTGGTCATCCTCTGCCCAGCACTGCTGATTGATCACCGCTGATGGACCACAACCCCCCACCGCCACCCCAGGGGCTGGCCCAGGGCAGAGAGGCCTGGGGACTCCGCCGCCCTGTGATCCGCGCAGGTCTCTGTCCTCACGGTGCGGTGATGGCAGACTGCTCCAAGATGACGAAACACCATTACTAACCAGCTGGGTGACCACAGGAAAATCACTCAACCCCTCTGGCCTACAGATTTCCTCATCTGTGGGGCCCCACCGAGCTGTTGCAAGGATGAAATGAGGCAGCGTAGGTGGAAAATACCAGCTTGGTGCCCGGCAGCAGGGTCGGCGCCAATACACTTGAACTCAAAGTTGTCTTGCACATTTGGAGAAAGAACAAAGGGACTAGTTTTTCTTAGCTAGAAGATTCTTAGGTCCACAGGTCGGGTTGCAGTGAAGGAGAGTCGGCTTAGTTTTAGCCCGCGTTATGGGGCCTTTCTGTCTTAGCTCCCCAAATATACTGACAGGCCCTTCCTAGAGCTGGCTCCAATCGACACAGCACGGGGAGCCCCCCTCCCGGGAAGGAGCTGCTAAGCCCTCTCTGCGACTGGCCTCCGGTCCGGTCCGTTGCGCTAGCTAGCCGGAGCTCCCTGGGGCGGGCACCCGGCAAAGCTCTGGAATTGGAAAGGACCAGTCCCAGGTGAGGAGGCCTAAATCCAGCTCCCTCGTTTCTAAATTGCCGCAAGGCTCCGGGCCACCGCCGGCCCCACTCTGGGAAGTAGAGACGACAAGGACACTTTTTCTCCTACTTGCTGGGCAGGGATTCTGGAGAAGCCCAGCATACCGGGGCAGAAAGATACGTTGGGCCCCTGCAGTAGGGGTGGGGGTTCCTAGTCTGGAGGTTTTCCTGGAGCCTCTCGCCCCCGCCCCAGTGTGCGTGCCCCCAAGTGGGGTTCAAAAGAAAACAAACCAGTAAAGTCACTGGTGAAATGTAGGTTATTTTAAAGAAAGGACCCACAGGACTGGGTCCTGGCCCTCAGTGCCCTTCTTGGACAAGACCCTGTAAGGGCCACCTCCCTCGTCCCGCTCCCACCCGGCCTGGCCTCCAGGCTCAGACAGCAGCTGACAGCCCACGGAGGTAGTCCCCAGCCAGGGGCAGCACAGCCCAGTCATCGGTCCGCAGGGCCACGGGCACCCCGTCCTCCCGGGCCGCCTCCAGCCGCAGCAGCAGCCTCGAGTCCGGGGGCAGACGGATGGCTACGTGGTAGCTGGTGGGGGGCTCGGCCACCACCACGAAGGGCTCCAGATGGCGGGACACCAAGGCCTCCAGCCCCCGTGGCCCAAGAGGGCACCAGAGGCGACTCTCGGCGCCCTTTGGCAGGCAGGAGTCCCAGAGCTCCTCGAAGAAGCCCAGCTTGTCCCCCTCGGGGGCCTGGGGGAAAGGCAGAAAAAGGTCAGCGAAGTTCACGGGCAGCGGCGGCAGGCGGGCATGGCACGTGAGGCCGGTGGGCGTGGTGTAGAGGGCACGCACGTCCAGCCTCGCGGGGGCCGGGCGTCGGGGCTGCAGAGGCAGGAGCAGAGGACGGCAAGGGCGGCCGGGGCACAGGCAGGGCACGTGGACGGCCCCCAAGGGCGCGTACACTCGTCCTTCCACGCGGAAGCGCAGCTCCAGCGAGTACGCCGGCTCCAGCACCTCCACGCGGAGCTGCAGCACCGGGCCCGGGCCCGCCGCCCCGCGGGGCCCCACGCTCAGCCGGATCGGGGCCGGGGCCTCCCGCACCACCAGCACCGCAGCAAAGCCCTGGTTCTCGGCCACCAGGGAGGAGGCCGACGCGGGTGCAGCAGGCGAGGGGCCCAGGGCCGCCCCCAGCTTGGGCCCCGCGAGGTGGGCCAGGAGGATGTAGTAGAGGCGGGCATGGTCCCGCCCGTCGGGGTCCTCCCACTGCCTGGCCAGCGCCTGCAGCAAGTCGGCCGGGCCGCCCCCAACACCCGCCCGCAGCAAGGCCCGGCAGACCCGGAGCAGGGCCTGCTGGAGGCCCCAGTCCGTGCAGTGCGCAGCTGCGGCTCCCAGGAAGCCGAGGGTGGCACTCTGAGCGTTCCCGTCCGCCACTCTGGCCAGGATCTGCAGGTGCCAACGAAGGGCCTCATCCCTGCCCGGCCTGGACACCACCTCCTGCCGCAACGCCACTCTCAGGGGCTCCCCCAGCTCCGGGCCCACGCGATCCAAGAGGTCCACAAAATGCGGAGCCAGCACCGGCCGGGCTCGGTACAGCCGGGCCAGTCCGTGGGTCAAGGGTGTCAGCACCGTAGGCTGCGTGGCTAGGCACTGAACAACCAGGTAGGAGGCCTGGAGGCAGAGGGTGGCCGAGGCCCGGGGGCCCCCGTCCAGGGCTGCCCTCTGCCGCAAGCCGGCCAGCAGCTCCTCCAGGTAATGCCGGGGGCTCCGGTCCTGGCCTTTCTCTTCCTTTTCTTCATCTTCCACGCACAGCAGGCACAGCAGATGCAGGCGGGCCAGGAGGGCCATCGGGTCGTGCAGGAGACTGGGCAGGAGGCCGCGGCATAGCCGGGGGCCCAGCAGCAGCGGCGCGGCCTCCTCACCTGTGGGGCCCAGGGGCCAGTTCTCGGGGAAGCTCAGAAGGCAGTGCAGGTGAAAGAGGTGGGCAGGCAGGGGCAGCGCCGGGTGCTGGGCGGCCACGGTGAGCCGGCGGAGCAGCAAGGCCTCATCCTGGGCCGTGAACAGGGCTTCCCCAAAGGCTGCCTTAAGCGCCAGAACCGCGTGCAGCAGCGTGAGCTGCGCCGTGCCCAGCAGCCGCACCAACTGCGGCTTGAAGAGCACTGGCGTCTGTCCCCGGAGACCCCGCAAGGCCCAGCCCAGCAGCCACAGAAGCTGGGCCTGAGCCACAGGAGTGAGCAGGTAGGAAGTGTCCAGAAGCTGGGCCACAGCAGCCCGTAGCTCCCGGGCCTCCTCAGGAGTGGGTTCCAGCACTGCAAGGCCACACTCCTCCTCCGCTGCTGGCCAGCTGGGTGCCTGCGGTTGAAGGCGGGCATCCCCCTCCTCGGCTAGCGCCCAGTTCCAGGGATCACCCCCAGAGGGAGTATCCCCAGCCATGAGCAGGCCCTGCAGGCCGGCCCTGGCCCTGGCCCGTATCACCAAGGTGTTGCGCAGAGCGAGCGCCAGCAGCAGGCTGAGCGGCTGAACCGGGCCTTCCTGCCCCAGCAGACCCCGCAGCAGCCCCAGGCAGCCCCCCAGCAGCCCGGGCTTGCAGCTCTCCAGCTCCCGCAGGCACTCACACGCCGTGGCCTGCAGGGGGCGCTGCTCCGAGGCGGGGCCAAAGCCTCGCCCCAGATCGCGGCCGGAGGCCAAGCCGAGAAGAAGGGGCAGGAGCCGGCGGGAGGCTTCCGAAGTGGGGCCCAGCGCATCTCCTGCCACCAGGGCTGTGGTGGCCGCCAGAAGCAGGGGCCGCCGCAGGGCCGAGGGCCGTGGGGGTAGAAGGACCAGGGTGTCCAACAGGGAGGTGGCGGCTGCCTCGGCTGCAGTGGCGTCCGGCCACAGGTGGGCTGGATACTCCAGGCTCAGGGCCAGCAAAGAAACCTGGAGATGGGGGATTTGGGTGGGAATCACGAAAATGAGGTTCAGGGCGCGGTGGGCTGAAGTGACCAGATGGGTCAGCGCAGGGAGCGCACGCAGGGCCTACCTTGGTCTGTTCGCTCAGCTTCTCACTTCTCAGTTCGCTCAGCAGGTCACGACCCAGGTCCTCACCCTCGGGACCTGCCATGAAGGCGGACGGGCTGGCCCGGAAGGCGCCCAGGCGCTGCGCCCAGGTTTCCCGGCTCAGGGGTCCCATGGTCCGGCGGCACGCAGGTCCCCTGCAAAGAAGCTAGGGAGGATCAGGCTCGCGGCCGCCAGAGGGCGCTCGGGCACCTGCTTGCACCCCAAAGGGGCACGGCCACCCCGGGGCCGCCTCGCAAATCCCAGCTGCCCTCTGCCACGCGCAGACGCCAGCGGAGACCCCGCGCCTGGATCCCGGGATGAAACCGAGAAGTTTCGGGGGTGACGCCGGGGCGGGGAGCCGAGGGTCCCCGCGGGGCAGGGCCGCCGGCGCGGGGTGCGTGCCGAGAGCTCATTAGGCCGCCCGCCCGCGGCCGGCACCGAAACCACAGCGCCGCCCCGGCCCCCGGCGCCCGCGGTAACGGGCCGGCAGCTCTCACCGTAGCTGACTCAGCCGCCGCGGGCACTGGGGCCGGCCGGCTCCTTCCGGGCGGCGGCGCGCGGCGGGGCGGGGCGGGGCGGGGCGCGCGGCGCGTGGGCGGCGTGGGCGGGGCCGTAACGGGGCCACCGCCTTCCCCTCCCGCCCAGCCAGCAGGTGCCGACTCGCCGGTTTCGCTGGGGCTGAGTAACTGTCCCGCTGCGCGCAGGCCCCCCTTCCCCGAAACCGCCGCAGGCCCGGGCAGAGGCGGTGGAATTGGGTGGGCCCGGGCTCCCGGATGCCGGGGTCCGGTCCGCGCGCGGGCAGCGATCCCAGGGCCTTCGGGTGGACGGCGCCCACCGGGCCGGCGAGGATGGCAACCGGCGCGCCCCCCGCCGGCGTCTCGGCGCACCACACCCTGCGGGGGGCGTGGGGTGCGGGTCTTTGGACTCCCTGGGTGCCCGCTGGGAGGGGGGGGTGTGTGCAAGGTGCGGTCCCAGGGCGCCCGCAGGAAGTGCTCCTCACAGTCCCGGCTGAACCGGTCGGTCGGGCGCCTCAGGGCTTGGCTTCGCTTCTCCGACGCCGGCCGGGTCCCCCACCCGCTCGGCTTGGGGGCGCGGAGCCGGCGCCGGGGTCACGGCGGGCGGAAGCCGCTGACCTTTGCCTTAGGCCACACCACAGTCGGCAAGGGTTGCGGCAGCAGCCGAGCCAGCGTAAAGCTGGCAGGGCAAGGCCATAAGCTTCCATGAAGCCGGAAAACAACGGGATGCAGACGTGCAGAGTGGCAGGGCCTGGCGGGTCACCGGGCTCACGGCATGTCTAGCACGGACTCAGAAACCGAGACCTCGCCACTGAAGACCTGGGGGCAAGCAGTGCACGAACTCAGCACTCTTGATTTTCAAGGGGCTGGATCAGAGCTGTTTGGCGGCACTGAAGGGGCTCGCCTGGGGCTCATCAGGCAGCATCTCCTGGGCCCCTGACCCACACTGCAGATGCCCCGCTGACTGCTGGCTTCCAGGGCCCAGAACTTCGGGCGTTCAGGCCCCACCAGCTACAGTAACGCCTTTGGCTCTAATTAGCCGGCTTTGAAGATGAAACAGACCTGAGCCCCTACCTTAGCGCTGCCAACTAGTTTCTCTCCTTTCTCCAGTCTTCGCAGGCCCCTCCCTACCCCATCTTGCTGCCCTCCAGATGGGAGGTGATAGGGAGTGGTTGGGTAGAGAGAGCTGGAAAAGAGGCTGTCTGGGTGCCCACGGTGCCAGGGATGCCAGGGGGATGGAGACAGGGAGCCACCCCCAGGGACAGGTCCAGCTGGAAAGCCCGGTCCCAACTCCTCTGGGCCCTGGCTCCACAGTTGACTCACAGGCGGCAGCCCCAAACCACTTCCCTCTAGGTGCCTCAGTTTCCCCATCTATAAAATGGGAGTGATGACTCCCGCCCAAGAGACTGTGGGGTGGGGCAGCCTGGCTAATTAAACCTAAGATGAAAGAGGCCAAGATGAGAGCAGCCCTGAGAGGGAAGTCAGCTTGGGGGTAACAAGGAGGCTGTCTGGTTTCCCTGTCTGAGGCCCAGAGGGTGCTGATAACTACATACCCCTAGCCCTCACCCCTCACAGGGAGGGAGGAGTGATTATTAAGCCTCTTTTACAGTTAAGGAGACAGGCTTCAAAGGGTCAGGAAATCCACCACTGACTTTGGCCCTCATTCAGCCTCGGACAGTCGCCAGCCTTTCTGAGCCTTGGCTCCTTTGGGGCCAGGGGTCCGGAGGGAGGGAACCCATGTGTGGTTCCCGATGTTGTGGTGGCCACATCCACATGGACTCCCAAGCTCACAGCAGCCCTGGGCTACCTGGGGGTGGGTGCCGTTCACAGATGAGGAAAGGAAGGCCCAGAGAAGTACAGTCACCAGCCCAAAGTCACAGAGCTCCTAAGAGGTGGAGCCTGGACCTCAGCAGACAGCCCCTCCATGCCCCTGACTCGGCCTCCTTCCACAACCAGCTGCCCTCAGCCCTCTCGGGTGTCCAGGTCCCGGGATGGGCCTTCTCCTTACCTGCTGGTGCAGATGTCCCTGCCCTGTTCCCCTGTGGCACAGGCCAGCCAGAGAGTTAAGCTCGGCCCACCAGCACTGAGAGCACAAACGTTCCCTGAATCTGCAGTCTGCAGGCCTGCCCTGGAAAGTGGCCTCCCAGCCAAGAGGAGTGGGCCGCAGCCAGGTTCCCTGCTCAGAACTCCCTACTCGATGTTCACACCTCACTCCTTCTCTTCCTGCTGAGTTTCCATCCTCCCCAGAGGCGTAGCCCAGCTCTGGGGAAGACACTAGACACAAGGCTTAGAAAGGGAAAGTCAGTTTTCCGAGGGGTCCTGAGCCTCAGTTTTCTCATCTGTAAAATGGGGACATGACCGACCCATCTTCCCAACGCTGGGTATACAGGGATGCTTTAAAAAGAACACATCAGGGGTGCCTGGGTGGCTCAGTCAGTTGAGCGTCCAAGCGTCCGACTTCGGCTCAGGTCATGATCTCTCAGTCCGTGAGTTCGAGCCCCAGGTTGGGCTCTGCGCTGGCAGCTCGGAGCCTGGAGCCTGCTTCTGATTCTGTGTCTCCCTCTCTCTTTGCCCCTCCCCTGCTCATGCTCTGTCTCTCTCACTGTCAAAAATGAATAAATGTTAAAAAAAAAAAAAAAAGAACACATCAATAGGCAAATCCATAGAGAGAAAGCAGAGTAATAGATGCCAAGGGGTAGTGGAAGGGAGGAAGGGGAAGGACTGCTAATGTGTACGGGGTTTCTTTTGGGGTGATGAGAATGTTCTGGAAGACTGGTGATGGCTGCACAACTCTGTGAAGACACCAAACCCCCTGAAGTATATACTTTAAAAGGGGGAACTTATGGTATATGAATTCTATCTTAAAACCATTAAAAAATTTGTTTAACGTTTACTTATTATTGAGAGACAGAGAGAGACAGAGCATGAACATAGGAGGGGCACACTGCAGAGAGACGGGGAGGCACAGGATCCGAAGCAGGCTCCAGGCTCCGAGCTGTCAGCACAGAGCCTGACACGGGGCTCGAACCCACAAACTGCGAAATCATGACCTGAGCCAAAGTTGGACACCCAACCGACTGAGCCACCCAGATGCCCCTTAAAACAAGTTTTTTAATGCTTATTTTTGAGATAGAGACCGAGTGCGAGCAGGGGAAGGGCAGAGAGAGAGGGAGACACAGAATCCGAAGCAGGCTCCGGGCTCCGAGCTGTCAGCCCAGAGCCCGACGTGGGGCTCGAACCCACGAACTGCAAGATTATGACCTGAGCTGAAGTCAGATGCTTAACTGACTGAGCCACCCAGGCACCCCTAAATTATATCTAAATAAAGCTAGCAAAATAGTGTTAAAAGAAAGAGGTCCCTCGTGTACAGAACTTACATTGTAGGGGCCAGGCGGGGGAGGGTCACGGACAAACCTGACAAACCAAAATTTCACGGATTAAAAGATGCCTCCAGGGAAACAGAACAGGGTAATGGACCAGAGATGACTGGGCCACAAGGATTTAGCTAGGGTGGCCAGAGGGGCCTCTCAGAAGCGGGGACACTTGGCCGAAACCTGAATGACAAGAGGTAACCAGTCATCAGGTGGGGAAGAGGCTTCCGGGTGGAAGGCGCAGCGGAGGAGGGGCCTCAGCGGGACCAGGCCTCAGCAGGCTGGGTGGGTGGCGGGCCACGCGGGCACACAGAGCCCACGGGAAGGGAGACGCGTGTGTCAGGAGGTCAGCATGCGATCAAGGTGCACTGGCCTCCAAGACGTTCTTCCAGCTGCCACGGGAGCCACGGGAGGGCTTGAGCCGAGGGGAGACAGCTAGCTGGGGGCGGGAGCTGTCCCGTGGCCGGGTGAAATGTGACAGGGCTTTGGACCAGGGTGGTAGCTGTGGAGACGGAGGCGTGGGCAGATGTGGGACGATCTGGGAGCGGAGGGGACTTGCCCGTGGGTGGATGTGTAGGGTGAGGAAAGGCGGGGGGCAGATGACTCTGGGCTTGGGTGCTGAGGACTTGGGAGCTGACAGTCCCAGTCTTCACGATGGGCAGTAAGGACGGAGTGAAGCCTGGTGGCCACAGTGGTGAGCCTCACCTGGCTGCCTGGTCTCCTCCAGCAGGAAGCTTTGGCTTCTCCCTGCACTGCTCCAGAGGTTCCAGATGGCCCAGGAAGCCTCCTCCTCTGCCTACTGTCCCCCCTGCCAGCCCCACCTGCTGAGCCTTTTGCCCATGATGACCGTGGGAGGGCTGCAGGCCCACGGGCAGGACCTCAGCAGACATGGGGGAGTTGGTGTCCTCACAGCACTTCCACTTTGTCGAGGGCTTTGCGGCCTCCCCGAGGCCATTGCTAGATGGGGCCGGAAGGGCCACCTTTTGAGCAGAGGCCTTGGTGGCCAGGGCCCCATCGGCCTGCTCTAAGGCTGGGTCCATTCTTAGAGGCTGCTCAAAAACAAATCAACAGCGTCTCTTGACCGCTCGGAGGAACAGAGCTGGAACCAGGAGCCCCACTTTACAGATGTGGAAACTGAGGCCCTGCCAGGTTAGGCGGCTTGGCTTGAGTCCCCGGAGGCTAAAAGTCTGGGGCAGCCCAACTCCCGGCCCTTTCCTGCTTCTCCTCCCAGCACATCTCATCTCCCAGAAGCCCTCTACCTTCAGCCTCTGTGCTTCCCAGCCCTGCCCCCTCCCTGCACCCCGTCCCGGCTCCCCTGCTAAGCTTTCTCTGAGAACAGGAAGGGGCTGTTCCAAGCCTTCTCCATCCAACTCTGCCTCGGCCCTCCCTGGGCTTCTCAGGGCACCAAAGGCGGGAGCCGGCCACTACTTTTTGGGGAGCACGGTCCTTGCTTGCCTGCTGGGGCTCTGGCTTTCTTTACACCCCTGTCCGCCACCCCAACGAGAGATGTCCACTCAGAATGCCTAGAATCAGAGCTCACGGCTCCATTAGCAGATGGCCCAGGCCACCTCCTGCTTGGACAACTGCAGTAGCCTCCTTACTGGTCTCCCTACGGCCACCCTCATCACCCTCCCGCGGACACACATACTCCGTTCCCCTTAGCCGACCCCAAGGCTTTCCCACCACTCTGAGCCTCACATGACACGGCTCACCTGCCTCTTCAACCTCGGCTCCCACACCCTCCCATCCCCTTGATAATATCGCTGCCTGGTCTTTCTGTGCATCTCACGCACACTAGGCTCACTCCACTCCCGCTCTGGGGTCTTTGCACCAACCGTCAGGCTCTTCCCTGCTCTGCACAGCTCCTGGTTAGATCTCAGCACCCCCGGCCCGTCACTATCCCATCACCGAAGCCGTGCACCGCGCTAAAAGTTTCCTTAGTATTCTGTCTGCCTCGCGTCATAGAATCACCAGTGCCCAGCCAATGGTGGGTGTTCGAGAAGTATCCGTTGACTGGCTTAAGGACTGAACGAATAATATCGAACGGATGCCGTGTGAACAGAGCAGAAGGTGCCTGCCCTCATGGAGCTCGCAGGTTAGCCTGGTGTTCGTCCAAGTTCACACACGCCGTCTGGTTCCAGGGCTGCTCGCAAACCACAGGCGACATGCCAGCAGTCTATGGCTCCCATCTGCCCTACAGAGGTATTGTGTTTGACTCGTTCCATGGTTTTAAAAAAATTGAGCCAGCTTTTAAAAATTGGTATATTTCACATACAAATCTGGATATTTGGGGTGGGGGGGGGGCTTCTTTTCCCAAAATGGACAGATGGGGCCACACCGGGTTTCTCTGCTCAAATGACATGATTGCTACTACACCCTTCCGATAGGCACATTCTCCATGGTCCCCACCACTCTCTCTGACTCTCTCCCTGACAGCCTTTTATCACTGAACCTGCCCCATCGCTTTCCTTATGATAAATTTGCTCTGTATCCATGCCTCTACCAAGAGTTGGAACGCGAAAGGCTGAATGGGTCCCGTGAGTCAAGAAAACCAGATATTCGTTCATTCAACAAATATTTATTGATAATCCACTATGTGCCGGCAACAGTTGTAGGTAGGGCAGCGGAAACCATGGATGAATATCCCTCCCTCCCGGGGCCTCATTCCAAACACTGTGTGACATTCTTTTCACAAGTGGAGACATCTGAGTTGTTCCTCACTGCCCCCCCTTCCACGAGAAAGACTATGCTTCTCGTGTCCGGGGTCATCGGTGAAGACTTCGTCATAGTTTCCACGAAGCACCTACTGGGTGACGAGCCCCTGTAAGGGTCTGGCACCAACCGAAATGCTCAGTAAGTGTTCGTTGAATTCATTAGCTGAATTTACCTCCTAGGCAGGGTTGGTCAATGATGTTTCTCCAGGATTTATTCAAATGCTTGAGTCCGCGGCCGGCACTCAAGTCATGTCACTTGAACCCAAGGGTGCAGGTAAGAGGGGAGGACTATCAAAGTACGTTTGGGCTGCAAGAAGGCAGAGCCCTGGGAGAGGAGGGCGAAGGCGCTAACAGTACCGCCTGCCAGAGGCCAGTGACCCCAGGAGGCAGGTGACAGGATTCTCAGGTGATAGACATTAGGAGACAGGCGGGGAGAGGAAAGCCCCTTGGCCAAACTCACAGGCCCCACCAGGGAGGGAGGGAGGGGGCCTATCTGCTCCTGAAGTCCACACTCTCCCCAGGCACCTAGGGGGTGCTCCCAGAAAGTCCTGGGAGTGGGGGCGGGGCAATGCACAGGGCCTGCCCGGAAGTCGGACATCAGCGGTCTGCTCCTCTTGGACTTCTGGCTTTTGAATAGAGTGAATTCATTTATCAGACTCGTTTCCTCTTAACCTGTTCCAGCAAACATTTAATACGTGAGAAAGGTGTATGTGTGGTAGAGATTCTGAAATGTTTATTTTATAGGGGGGTAGGAGGAGAGCTAAAAAGAGGAAGGGGTCCCGTTCCTGACCTTAGTGATAAGAGAAGCCCAGCCATGGCCCGGGGCCAAAGCGCCACAGTAACACCGAAGGCAACAAGCCAACAAGGGCTCTGAGGGTGGGCCTCCCTCCAGCTAAGCCTGGGGACTGGGCAGAGCATGATGAATGGTTGGGGGGTGAGGGGGAGGGTGTGTGTCCCAGGCTGAACCTCGGCCCAGGGTGGGCTATGGGGGGGGGGGGGGGGGAAGCAGACAGGAGCTCCCTGCCTGCAGTGGCTGCAACCAGGCAAAGTAGATTGGGTCTGATTCCAGAGGGCCTGGGCCTCGGCCTGGCTGCACTGAAATCTGGCCAGTTGGGACCAGGATGAGGGTGTCTGCAGGTGTGTAAGCCCCAGTGACTAAGGCGCTGGGGTCCTTCGGGATCTCGGTGGACTCAGACCGGTTTAAACGCCCTTTCCTCCACGAAGCCTTCGGCACTTCCCTGGCCAGAAAGCGGGCTCTGGGCAGTGATGAGCCGATCTGTTCTCTCGGAGGGCACTCCCCGCTTTGCACCGCGGCCGCGTCCTCCCCACGCTACTCACGCCTCGCGTGCCTTCCCGCACGGAGCCGGAGCCCGGCGAATACCTCTAGGCTGAAGCACGAATTGCTCAGCCAGGCCTTCGGGAACCGGGCCGCCTGGGCCCAGGCCCGGTTCAACAAGTGTGGGCGGGGCCGCGCGTTCCCGCCCGACGGCTTCGCGCCTCCCCAGGCGCCGGGACGCGCCGGGGCCGGGGCCGGGCCCCGTTGGGCGAGTTTCATTTCATCACCCGCGGAGCGTGCGAGCGCCGGTGCAAATAACGTTGCCCCCTCCCCTCCTCTGCTCCCTCCGAAACTCCGAAGCTTCCGTCTGCGAACGCTAGCATTCCCGGCTGGGAGGTCCCTGGAGGGCGGCGGCGCGGCCGGCGGGGCAGCCGGGTGCCGGGTGCCCTGCGCCGCCCCCCGCCCCCTCCGCCCCCGCCCGGCCACCCCGCCCAGGCCGCGAGGCCACCTCACCCGCAGCGGAATGGAAACCGGTTCGACAGGTAACAAATAGGTGGTTGTCACCGTTATTTCCCAACGCATGCGCCGTCGCTCCCCGGGATACTCCAAGCTAATTAGCTCAGATCAACCCCCCCCCCCCCACCCCGCCCCAGCCACCAACACACACCGCCGCGAGCCAATAAAGCGTGAACCCGTCCGTCCGGCTCGCACTTTAAGACTTCCCGAGCGGCCGCGGGGGACGCCAGTCGATCTGGGAGACGCTTACCTGCCGCTGTCCTCGCCGCCCGGTGCACCTGGCCGCGAGGGCCTCCGTTCGAGGGAGGGCGGCGACGGCCCCGCGGAGTTGGAAACCGGCGCGCGCCGTCCCGGGCACGGTCTCCCCGAGGAACGCGGGGGCACTTGGGCGACTCCTTCCCTGAACTGCCCCCTCCCCTCCCCCGCCTCCGGCTCGGCCGGGGAAAGGTGGGACGGCTCCCGGCTCTGGTTACGGAAGCGGACGGTGCCGGGCGAGCAGGGTTCGAAAATGCCCCGCGCGTTTCTGGTGAAGAAGCCGTGCGTCTCCACGTGCAAGAGGAACTGGAGCGAGCTCCCCGACGAGGAGCGCGGCGAGATCTACGTGCCAGGTGAGGCGCCGCTCCGCGGCCCCGAGCCCTCCGCTGCCCTGGAGCCCCGGGCGCCCGACGGGCTGGGAGCCGGGAGGCCCGTCCGGGCGGCGGGCGTGCGGGGCGCAGCGACGCGGCGCCCGGGGGCCGGCGCAGCCGGAGCGCCCGATTTAATGTTTAAGCGGCCGCGGCCCCGTTAGCCCGCGGCGCGGGGGGAGGGGAGGGGAGGGGAGGGCAGGGCGGCGGCGGAGGCGCCGGGTGGGGGCGGGGGCCGCCGGGAGGGGGCGAGAGCCGTTCCCAGGCCCCGCCACTGGCCCGGGGGCGGGCGGGTCCGAGGCGCGCGGCCCCGCGCGGTGCCGCCCTCCCCTCCACCGGCCCGAGCCGAGGCGCAAGGGAGGCAACGGGGTGTGTCACCGTTCAGGCGACCCTCCACTCTCACGTCGTAAATCCGCAAAGCCGGGACTTTTATGAGGCGGGAGGAGGGCACTGGAGCGATGCCACTCCGGGGGGGGGGGGGGGGGGGGAGCAGGGAGCGAGCTGGAGTTTCTGCCGAAATTTGTGCGAAATGTAAGACAAGGCGCAGTTTAAGCCGCCTCTCGTCCTCTGCGGGCCGGAAGGTCGCGGAGAGGGTCGGGCGGCCGAGGGGGGCTCCCGGCTAGCCGCCCCGCAGAGTTCGCGGAGACCGTGGGGCAGGCGCCCGGCCGCACCCCGCTTGTCCAGAAGACCAAGGTGGGATCCGGTCCCACCGCTATTAGAAACGCGCCTCCTTCAGCCTCGCGGAGGACACACTTGAGTGGCAAGTGTGAGTGGCAAGGAGCCCATCCCACAGCCGAGGGACCAGGCCCCGGGGCAGGGGCGGGGTGGGGGGAGCTGGTGCACCCAGCTTGTTTTTGGAAGACGCCTTGACAGCGTCGGAGTCAACTTTGAATGAGTAAGCCGAGTTGTTTCTCGAATGGCATCTTCCTTTGGAAGCCTTGAGAACATTCGGGCCTTCTGTTCTCCTCCACCCCGCCTGGTCAGGACAAAGCCAGCTTCCTTCCGAGCTCCCCCTCCCCACACCCTGCCCGGAGCCTCCAAGGGGGTGGGGGGAGAGGTTGTAATTAACCAACCGACTTTGACCCTTGATCTGCAGGCTCCCTGGCACCGCCCCAGGCCTTGTAGGAAAGTGGTTAAATGAGGGCGGTGAGGGGCCCTGGGAGGGCTCTTGCCTCAGTTTCTCTCCTGAAGAAATTGGTGGAGACAGTGGGTGTAGTGATGAGATTTCTGTGGCCTGATCTGCCAGGATCCAATGGCCTGTGGCGCTGGGGATGTTCCCCAGCTTAACCTTATCTTAAAGCTGCTTCTACGGCCTCCTTAAAACAAGGGGAAACTGAGACAAAAGGCAAGTGAGCTGCCGGCTCACCTGAGGTGGATTAGGGTGTGGGCCCCGGATGCTGTTTATAGCTTCCTGCCTGCCCAAGTTCCCTGGCGGGGTGGCTGTTCCACCCGCAAAGGGCCGGGAGAGGATCGGAGCCCCCTTCTTCGCTCCTGCCTCCTCCCTCACCTGTGTTTGCATTGCTGCTTAGCTGCTCCTTCGGATCTGATAAACTGAACTTGGACTGTGTGAAAGGTGAGCTGAGCCTTGCAGGAGACTCGGTGTGCTGTTATTTTTAGTTTTATTTCACATCCCAATCAGTAACAGATCATGTGTTGACTTTTACAAAGGACAAAGAAATTCCGTTCGTTCAAATCATTGACTTCCTTGCATCCTGGTGATTTTCCCCACCTTTCCCCACCACAGTCCTTGTGGCCATAGTGGGAGTGGTGGGGGAGGCTTCTCCCCAGGGGCTGTCCCAGCGGGTGATGAGGAAGGCTTCTGGGTAGTCTGTGCCCCCCCCCCCCCCCCCCCCCCCGGGCCCGGGGGGGGGGGGGGGGGGTGTTGGGCGCCCCCCCCCCCCCCCCCCCCGCTGCTGCTGTCCAGGTGAGGGGAGATGTGTGCAGGCCTCTCACACAGGATCGAGGGGATTGGCCCAGATGTTGGGTAGGGGGTCAAAACCTGGAGGGCACAGGTGACAATCTGCTCTCATTGTCTTGGGGAGGGAGAGTCCTGTGGGGTGAGGCCAAGGGTAGAAGGCAAAGCACTTAATTTAGCCTCTAAAGGCCATGTGGCCCACTGGAGAGTTTTCCCACAGGTTTTGGAAATGAGAAAGGGAATGTTCTCCAGCCACGCTTGGGTGCCTCAGCTGGCTGGAGAGTGGGGAGTGTGTTTTGTGGTGGCCTGTCCCCTGGCTGAGCCATTCCATCACTAGCCGACCATGACCCCAGGAGCCGGCTGGGCACGTTTCCTTCACCCCACCTCACAGACTCAGCACGTTGTGACCAGCTAAGCATTGACCCCATTCCCACTGTGAGAGGCACTGGGGGAGGGGGGGCCGAAGCTGGGGAATAGTGAAATGCTTGAGGTCTGACCTTCCTGCCAGGGCCCTCTGAGACCCTTAAAGCATCAGAGAGCACCTGGAAGGAGGCACTCTTACTGACTGAAGGCCCAAGGCTCCAGTCTGACCAGCACTCCAGCCTCTCTCCCTGAGACACAATTCTAGAAGTTCCCACCCCCAGGGCAGAACCATTCCCTGGCGTCACTCTCCTTCCAAAGCTGAGGAAAAAGCCCAGAAGTGGGCACATGGGGCTAAAAGGTCATAGTGGAAGGGAGATTAACAGCTACCTATTTGGGCCCAAGAGCTTGGCCTTGAGCCCTTCACTTCCCCCGCCCCCAGCGTTGCTCCTTTGTAGTGTCAGTATTAATGTGCTGGGACTAATGCTGGTTTCTTGAGGAGAACTCCAAGCACCTGTACCCAGGGCCCGAATTCCATGTCTTGCACTGAAGGGGATGCTGGGGAAACCCTGTACGCCAAGCCCCTGCTGAGGAACAACGAAAAGCCAGGAAGGTACTTGAGGGTAGAGAGATGAGCCCGGAAACAGCCTAGAAGCTGTAAGGAGGTGCTCCCAGATGTGGGTGTCCCAGGGCCTCTTCCAGGCACCCCCTTCTCCGCATTGGGGCCTCTCTTGTCTATCTTGCCAGTTCGCCAGCACATGCCTGTCCCAGGGAGCCGCTTTTTGTCCGGCCGCGGTGGACAGGCCTCTCGGTCATCTTTGGGCCCCAGAGTATATGTGTGTGGGCAGGGGGAAATTAGGCCTCCAATGAGGATCATTCTTGTCATTCCTGGGAAGTGCTGGCAGCGAAGGAAGGACGGTCTGCCGCACTCTCCAGGGAGCAAGGCAGGGAGCATAGAAAACCAGACATGGATGGGGACAGAAGAGCAACGTGGGCCCGGGCAGTGGCCTAGATGGGGCGCCTGCCTGTCCCATGGGGCGCCGTCTCCCAAAGCTGCCAAACCGCTCCAGGCTGGGGTGACCCGAGGCAGACTCCTGCCAGACCATTTGTCCCAGAAAGAAAGCAGGTGAGGGCAAGGCCTCCGGGCGCAGGGAGGACCAGAGCGGAGGGTGGCCACTGCCGATGGTTACTTCTGACAAGGGTGGTGTCCCACAGGGGCGCGCGGCCCTGTGGTGGCCAGAAGGGCGGCAAGGACGCGCAGGGAAGCACAGTTCACGGCCGGTCGGGGCCATCCGCCCTGGTGTGAGGGCTCGGGTGCTCCGTGTTAGCTTGGCTGTGGCCACGGCACGACAGGCAGTTGGGAAAGGGGGAAAAGATACTGCCTGAGAGAAAAACTTGGCATTCAGAGCGGGCACAATGGGCTGAGCAACCGGCCCGTTGTGTTTCCAGGGCCGCCCGCCTCTGCCACCTGGCTGGCACTAGCTGCCTTTCGGGCATCGAGAGCTGACCTGCTGGGGCCGGGGGAGATGGGCACGGGGGACTCCTGCCTTCCCTGATAACACCAACCTGGGCCGTGCTGATACGCTGTCCCTGCCCGTTCAGAGCTGACTTAACCACACCCCGGGTCAGCACGAGCACCGGCCCCCGTGTGGTCAGAGGCTGGGTCCTCACATCTGCTTTACCTGCTCTCCCTGGGGAGCCGGCACCGGCCCCGTGCCCGGCCCCGACCTGAGGCCTTGCTGGGTAGGGGTAGGACCTGGCCCTCTGTCCAGTATTTGGCCAGCAGCTCTCAGTCCGAGGGAGACGGGGCTTGCCCGGGGAAGGAGGAGAAGGGCCTCAGGTGGCAAACTGCTCCCGGCCCGGTGCTCGGCATCATCCAGTGGAGGCGAGCTGGGCCAACACGAGGGGAACCTGCGAACCCCTGAAGGAGTAGGGAGAGGGCCAGGCTGGTGCGGCCTCGCCATTCTCCACAGCTGTGGGCGGGCGATGAGTAGCCACAGCCGCCGCCTTGCCGGAAACGTCTAATTAGGGGACAGAGAGCAGCACAAGCAGGGCCCGACCAGTTCTGCTTCCTGTCTCCGGCCACCCAGTGACACCCAGTGACAGGAGCGGCATGCCCTGAGCACGCCCTGTGCGTGCGGCCGCGGCAGGGCCATGCTCCCGGGGGTGGCGGGAAGACAGGTTTGGCGGGGTGGATGGGATGAGGCAAACATCCCCACCCTGGCAGCCGAGTGGCGGTGCGTCCGGCCTCCCCTGCCCCTGGCTGAGGGTAGAGGCAGCTCCGAGGCCAGACCGGGCAGGCTCGCTCCCTGTCCCCAGTTCCCCAGCACCAGCATTGCCAGGCTTCTGTGGAACGGAAGAGGCGGGCGCGGGAAGCGGGTGTTCTCCCAAACCGGCCTGGACCCTTGGAACCCTAGCCGTGAACACCTCACCGCCACCCCGTCAGTGGAGCAAGGGAGCCAAAGTGACAACTCACTTTGAGCACGAACAAACTGGTTAGCCCTCACCTGCCGTCACTCCTCCCTCTGCCGCTCCTTGTGCAGGCGGTGTGGCCGGGCTCCAGCTTTCAGGAGCCTCGCTCAGGCTATGCGATACCGAGAGACAGAAGACGGTAGAGGTTTCTGTTTGTCTCTACCTGGATTGAGAAATGGAAATTGTCATTCAGCTTTGAGTTCTTGGCCAAGATCTCCGGTGGCTGGTAAACCGGCGTCAGAAGGGGAGGGATAGACACACCCCTGCCTTCCCCCAGCCCCCCTCCTGTGCACACAGACAGCCATCGCTGTGGGCAGGCCGGAGGGACCCCAAGAGCTCGGGCCTGATGTCCAGCCTCCCGGCGTTCAGAGAGAGGCGCCACGCCAGCTCAGAGGCCAGGCCAGGGCCAGGCACTGGTGAATCAACTCCCGGAATGAGGTGGCTCATCAAAGTCCCCTGGACAGGCAGACGCCAGTGCCAGCAGAACGGGTTCTGGGCGGCAGGCGGGCGCATTCTGCCCTTGTCAGACCTTTGTTGTGTTTTGAGGGGGCGAGAGCCAGGGCCTCTCCCGAAACTTGGGTGCTTTCATATTCACCCTTCCTCCATCAGTACGTTCCTCTGCCTTCCACCTCCAGCCTTGCCTGCGGTGTCCCGGGAGAAGACGGGAGGGCAGTGGCCCTCCTGCCCTGGGACCACCCCTCCCTCCCTGGGTCCTGGTCCTCTCTGTCTCACCAGCTCTGGGGCAGGGGGTGCTGAGGGCCTTGTTCGTGTCTGAGACCTTGACTCAGCCTCCTGAGTCCTTCTCCCTGAAGACCTTCGTCCTTTCCTTCCTTTACCCTTCTTGACCTTTCCTTTTGAAGCTTGGAAAATGTTCCTAGCTTTTGGGCTTTAAGCAGAGCTGACCCTTGAACAACAATGTGGTTTGAACTGCACGGGCCCACCTCTATGTGGATTTTTTTCTGATAAATACAGTACAGTGAATGCATTTTCCCTTTCTTTAAATTTTTTTTTGTTAACATTTATTCATTTTTAAGAGTGAGAGAGGCAGAGCATGAATGGGGGAGGGGCAGAGAGAGAGAAGGAGACACAGAGTCCGAAGCAGACTCCAGGCTCTGAGCTGTCAGCACAGCGCACGACGCGGGGCTCGAACTCATGGACCGCGAGATCATGACCTGAGCTGAAGTCGGACTCAACCGACTGAGCCACCCAGGCGCCCCTGCATTTTCCCTTTCTTACCGTTTTCTTACTAACACTTTTTTCCTCTGGCTTACTTTATTGTTATAATACATGTAACCTACAGAATGTGTGTTAGTCAACTGTATCTCTTATCGCTAAGGCTTCCGGGCTATGAGTAGTTAAGTTTTGGGGGAGTCAAAAGTTCTATTCGGACTTTTGACCGTATGCTGGGGGGGGGGGTGGCGGTCAGGGCCCCTATCCCCTGCACTGTTAAAGGGTCAACTGTATAATAGAGTTTAGCTTTTTGGGAGGAAAGATACCGATAAGTGAAAACATGAGCTAGTTTGCCCCAGCTCTGTCGGCTCTGAGACCCGTACCCTGTGTGTCACTGAGGCAGCCATTCGTCTTCTCTACTCCGCACCGGGGCCAAGCCTCTCTGGCCCCGTTTAGTGTGAGGTGTCTGCCGTGGGGAGCGGCCACGTCAAAGGACTGCCAGGTATCGGCGCCTCGGAGGGCGGAGGTTGGGAGCCCAGCCCTCGCTGGGCCACGAGCAAGCAAGCGGTCCCTGCTGTAGGGGAGGATTGCGCAACCGCCGGGCAGGCCGCCCAGGAGACTGTTACACCGCATCCACCTGCTGCTCCCTGACCTCCTCCCTGCCCCACCTCACCTGGCCTGTTTGCCTGCCGAGCTTGGCCAGTGGGAGTGGGGAGCCTAGAACCCTGATGGCTGGCAACAGCGACACCCGCCAGCCTGGAGGACCACTCAACCCCCCCCCCCCACCCCCACCCCAGGCCAGCAGCCCAAAGAAGCAGCCCAGAGTGGCTCAGGCCACCAGGGACCCTTCAGGGGCAGGGGTGGATCCCTGGGCCCAGGGCCTCCAGTGGTGCCCCTTGTCCACGCAGGAGCGTGGATGAGGCCCGGAATCCAGAGGGACTGGCCCAGGTGGGGCAGGCAGACAACTCTGGAGGGATAATTGGCAGGGCAGGTCGGGTCCTCCCAGTTCCGCTAAGACACAAATTACTCAGCGGGCAGGCCTGTGGGCTGTGGTGCTTGGCGGGCGTCACCTGTAATTACCTTAATGGGGCGGGAGGGAGGCGCAGCATGTATGGGCCGGGGGCAGCCCTGCTCTGCCGTTTGCCTGCAAGGGGCAGCCCGCTGCCAGGCAACCTTCCTGAAATCCCACAGGGTCCTGTTTTCCCCACCAAGCCCCTCACCTGGCATTTCTTCTCTCTGCAGTCAGTCTGGGCTTCTGCCCACCGCAGCCCTACCGGGAGCCAGAGCCGTCAGTGGCTGAACCCCCGTCTTGCCCCCTGGTTTTGGACATGAGCCTTCGGGACTCCAGCTATAGTGTGGCCCCTGGGCCCTGCGTGGTAGCCCAGCTGCCCTCTGATGACATGAGTCGTTTGGCAGACCCCCAGAGCAGAGACCACGGCTTCCTGCGCACCAAAATGAAGGTACCGACCCCCACACTGTCTCCAAGGACCAGGAGCGTGTCTATAGTCCTGTGTCCGGCCCACAAGACGTGGCACAAATGAGACCTAGGCAGTAGCTGGCCTTGCATCTGGGTCCAGGGTCCCATAGAGAAGTGAACCCAGCAAGGCACAGATGGGGACGGAAAAGAAGAGAAGCAGGTCCGATGGGACAGTGTCATACATTGAGAAGGAGCAGCGGGGTGCAAGAGACATCCCACCCTCAGGAGGCCATTCCAGGGGTTGTTTCCTTTTGTTTCTGGCCTCAAGGGGAGCCACCTCTCTGCGAGTCCCAGGAAAAGCGAGTCCCATGGAGACATGAGCCCGGCTCAGCTCCTTCTCCTGGGTTCCCATCCGTGCCGCATCCGGAGTGAGCTCTGGAGTCCACCTGGTGGTTAACTGTCTCTTGAGGCCTGTGCCCGGCAGCCTCCACCTTTCCCGGGTGTGCCACTTCCGGCCCCCTCCGCATGAGGCCCCGTGTCTGGGGCGAGAGCTGGAGAGCTGTGCTCAGCAGCGGGGGCAGTGAGGAGCGTGGGCCCCTGCTTTCGAGGAGTGCGCAGACAGCAGGGCTGTCCCTGGCTAGGCCCGCGTTCCTGAAAGTTCTAGGGTCCGGAAGCACCCGCCAGCGGTGATGTAGTGGCAGGGTTCTGGTAGCCCTTTTCTGTGTGCCGAAGGGCCGAAGAAAGCTGGCAGTGCAATGCTGTTCCTTCCTCTCTTCCCCGTGGGGGCCAAGTGTGTGTTGTAACTAGAGGGAGACCAGCCACACGTGTCCCGGGTGCTTGGCCAGAGAGCCGGCGCGGTGCCCCTGAGCCCTCGCGGGCCTCCCTCCCATCCCGTGGATCCTGGTGGGTAGGGAGGCCGTGCAGAGAGAGCAGAGGGCCCAGGATGGCAGATGTGCCAGAGGAGCGAGTCCTGACCCAAAAGGTCTCGACTAGCTAGCAACAGGCGGCATCGCCCCAGTGCCAGAAGCGGTGGAGGGGGAGGTGCGGGGTGACGGGGTGACCCGGTGCCCGGGGAGTTCAGGAGGGGGTGCCGGCAACCGGGCCGCCCGCAAAGCACGACCGACCTCCGGACGGTAACCGAGGCGGAGGGTGGAGACCACGTCTCCCCGTGCTGGCCAAGGTGCTGGACAGGTGCCCGGAGAGCAGAGGGTGGCCGGGGTTTTCTTCCCAATGATCCAGGGCAGCCAGGGGAGGCTGGGAAGGGAAGATAAAGCAAGACCGGCCCTACATGACGGTTAAAACGGCACTCGTTTCCACACCTGAGACGTGAGGTTTTCCGTAATCACAAAAAAAAAGAAAAAGGAAAAGGTTTATAAGCAAGAGAGTCGTGAGGAGGCAGAGGGACTCGAGTCATGCTGTGGTGGGCCTGGCTCGGGTCAAAGCCGGGGGCCTCCAGGCTGGGCCGAGGGGGGCTGCCGTAGGGCCCGCGCGGCGGACATCCCCTCGGAGAGTGAGGTCAGAGGGCAGAGGTGTAGAGCCGCAGATCGGAGCTCACCTTTCTACCAGGTGATGGTGAACCAGCTGTTTCTACAGGTAGTCAGTTGCCCGTCCCCCGAGAAGGTAAAGGGGCCGCGCGGCAACCGCGAAAGGGGATTTGGGAACCGGACAGGAGGCCCGACCGTTGACCCAAAGGTGCCCTCCAGCCCCACCACGGCGGGCCTGGGGGCCCAGAGGTGTGGAGCGCGGCTTCCCCCGGGAGGCGGGGGTGGCTTTGTGTCCTCCTGCTGTGTGGACTGCAGCCACGGCTCCTGGTCATCTGTCAGCAACACCGTCCTCGCCTGCAGGTGACCCTCGGGGACAGTGCCGGCGGTGACCTCTTCACCTGCCACATCTGCCAGAAGGCCTTCACCTACCAGCGCATGCTGAATCGTCACATGAAGTGTCACAATGACGTCAAGAGGCACCTCTGCACCTACTGTGGGAAGGGCTTCAATGACACATTCGACCTGAAGAGACACGTCCGCACCCACACTGGTAAGAGGAGCCCCTTGGCTGGGAGCGAGCACACCCAGACTCTGCCCGGCCAGGGCCACGCGGGGGACCGTGGCGATGCCCGCTCGCCTCGGCGGCGGGGCGGCCTCGGAGGGTCGCCTCGGAGCTCAGGCCCCAGGTCCTCCTCAGCTCATCGGTGAGGCCGCTCGGGGAGCCGGAGGCGGACGGGCCTCCTCTGTTCCTCTTCCCCGGTGTCAGGTGGCCCGGCCTTCCTGAGTCAGGGAAGCTGCCGGCGGGCTCCTTGTCAGGACCCTGACACCGGCCCTCCCGTCCCTGCAGGCGTGAGGCCCTACAAATGCAGCCTGTGCGACAAGGCCTTCACGCAGCGCTGCTCCCTGGAGTCTCATCTCAAGAAGATCCACGGCGTGCAGCAGAAGTACGCGTACAAGGAGCGGCGGGCCAAGCTGTACGTGTGTGAGGAGTGTGGCTGCACGTCCGAGAGCCAGGAGGGCCACGTCCTGCACCTGAAGGAGCACCACCCCGACAGCCCGCTGCTGCGCAAGACCTCCAAGAAGGTGGCCGTGGCCCTGCAGAGCACCGTCACCTCCCTGCTACAGAGCAACCACCACCTGTGAGCGGTGCCGCCCGGCCTGGGCCCCCCTCCCCGCTGCCTGGCCGGTCCTCCCGCCGCCGCCCCTTGCCCCTTGGACACGGCGATGGGGACCACTGGAGCCCCCCAGCACACGTGCTCACTCAGGCGCCACATCGAGTGAGCTCTGCTCGCGGCTGCATCTCTGTCTTCCGGGCCGAGCCTGGGCAGACACGTGTGAGTACGGGGTGGCCGTGAGGCCAAGGCTGCCTTCAGGTTGAAGGAGAGCACACCTAGAGACGGGACTTCCCTCCCAGAGGAGGCGCCGGAGGATCCCCTCTCTGCCCTCTGGAGGGCAGGGGCGAGGACCACAGAGTAAAGAGCTCCCTGCACACCCAGGCGGTGGGGGAACTGGCAGCTGCCTGGTGGGGGGGTGGGGGGATCTAACGCTCAGGGCCGCGGTGGGGGGCTCTGCCCTCCCCACACGGAGACGCAAACCCGCGTGTGCTCACAGGAGGCCTTTCCACATATCACCTCACTTTTAGGAAATCGACTACAAGGTGCCAAGGAAGTTTTATTTCCTTTTTTTAAAGATGACAAATGTACAGATATTAATATATTTTTGGTGCCGATGGCGGCTGTTTTTAAGAGAGGACGGAGCTGGCTTTTCTCCCTCCCCGTGCGGTTCTATTTATCCTGGACATTTCACACCTCCTCTGTGCCTTGGTTCTCCTGAGACGTTTAACCTGAGACTTTCCTCCGGCCCTGCCTGGGGAACGCGCTGCGCTCTGTTCTTCGCCTTGGGCTGGGGTAGCGCATCACACTGGCTCTTCCCTTCCCCCGTGACCCTGCCTCCCTCCCACATCCTTTCAAGGCAAGCCTGGGGGTTCCCGAGAGCCTGCTTGCCTCCTAATAACAGACCTCCTTTTGTGGAACGAGAGTCACCATGGCGAAGGCCGAGTTAGCCCAGCTGCGGCTCGAGGAGGAAGCCCGGCGGAAGCGAGGAGTCTTTGATGCGCCGGGTCCACTGTCTGACACACTGAGAAGACTATGGGGCCAGGCTGCAAGGCCTGCCTTTTTCCTGGTTGAGTGAAAAACCCTAGGACGGCAGCAAAAAAAAAAAAAAGGGGGGGGGGGCAGAGAATAATAACCAGACACATCAGAAACCTCTCAGGAGGACAGTATTAGATGGCTATCAAGTTATATTTGTAGCCATTTTCTGACTGTTTTTCACATGGCTAGGCTGGGTTGTGAGCACGTAAGGACAGAGCCGTCCTTGGGCTGCTTGGCTCCATCTGAGGATATCAGCCAGGCTCTATCGGCTTGGCTGTGCCTCCTGCTGAAAACAGGAAAGGGGCGTGGGTCGAAAGGGAGAGAGGGGCAGGAGTGGAGCCAGCCTGCAGAAGAACGAGAAGGCAGACTCGAAAGAGGTCCGCGGAACACGGCGGGCTGGGCCGCCCAGCGCAGCCACACCGTAGGCAGCGCCAGCGTTGGCTGCCGACGGGAGGCAGGCTGCCCTGACTTCCCTCCGAGTGTGTAGAGATCGTTGCAGAAGACTGCCTTAGTTTAGAGTGTCTGGGAACTGCTGTATTCTGGAAGTTAAATAGTGTGAGATAACATTACCTGGAAGCCCTGTTTCGTCTATATTTCTGTGTCCCTGTGCTATTGCAACCTGGGGGAGTCCTAACGCTCTGTGTTGTCTTTTATTTTATAACTTTCCCCCAACTATTAAAATCAAAGAATTCTCGTCTTCTGCATTTCTGCTTTTTTGTCCCATGGACCTCTTTTTCCACCTGCAGGGAAATTAATCAAAACAATTGTCGCATTCTATTCAAAGATCTACCCTTATATGGTTACCAGTAGGCCTCGAGTCAAGACAGGAATCTGGGCTGGATAGATTAGGTGGCCTGCCCGTGGTCTCGGCAGTCAAGGCCTGCGACCCTTGGGCTGAGACTCTGCTCTCGGCTGTGGCAGCCGGGCTTCCTCTCAGCTCGCCTCACCCGCCTGACTCCCACATCCTGACGTGGGTCTCCGCCAGGCCAGTGCAGTCACTCGGGGTCCCATTTCGGCTTCTCTTCCCAGTTCCCTGCCAGGACCACAGGAGGAAAACCGTGATCCCAAATGACAGGGCACAAAGGTCACGTCACTTCCGGCTCAGACACCTAGCGATAGGGACGGCCACATTTGCACAGCACTTGTTCTGTGCGGGGCACACTTTGTGTTTCACGCACACGCGCTCACTTGATCTTTCGGCCACCGTCTGGAAGGTGCTGTTACCACCACTGGCAGAGAAGGTAGGTAGTGGCCCAAGGTTTCCTGACTGACGAGTGGGTCTGGGCTGGGAGCAGACAGCCTGGCTCGGGCTGTGCTCGGAAGCACTGTGCACTCTGCTGCGACAGGAGGCAGCATGCGCCTCTAGGCAATCCGAACGAGACCAGGACTTTGAGATTAAGGGGCCCTTCCCGTCACCTACTCGAGATCGCTTGCGGAGACATGATCAGTCTGGGGACCTGGTCCCTGAGTCCCAGTTCAGTGTTCTTCCATCCTGTCCCTTCCCTGCTAGATGGACAACGAGGAGGGGGCGGCTGCCAGGCGTGGGCCTTTGACGTGATGTTCCAGGAGGTGGGAAAAGAGCACCCTGGTGCTGTGAAGAGAAAGGAAAACGTGGGTCCAACACATAAGGCTCCCTGGGAGAAGCCCAGAGGATGGGAAGGACCCCTGACCCTCCCTGTGGCTCTTTCAATAGCCAGGCACAGAGGATTTTTATCTCTAGAAACCTCCAAAAGTGAAAGGCCAACCAAATCCCATTTCTCCCTGTCCCAAGATGAGCAAGAACCCATTGTTGGGAACCCAGATGAATAATTGTTGTGTCAACTTTAGGAGGAGCTGGGGATAAGCTTCTAGGAAGCCAGGGATGGGGGTGGGGGAATGTTCCTGGGGCCCCCTGCGAGCCTGTACTTTCTCTCCCACTCCTTTGAAGAACTCAAGGGTGGGACACCTCTCAGATGAGCCCTTCCGTAGCAGTATCAGGCCAGGCGGTCCCAGTTCGAGGGCCCGTAATGATCTCCAGACTCCGCAAGGAAAAGTAGGGGGCCTCCACTGACTGGGAAACGGGCCCCAGTCAGGCAGGGAGAAGAGACGAGTGGGAGTCAATATATAACCAGGGACACACGTGTGGCCAGACTACAAATGCCAGGAAACCCCAAAACGAGTCTTTTGCATCTGAAAGAGTAAAGACTTCTTGGGAGAAGTGGAGCCCCAACTGGGCTGGAAAAACGGGGATCTGCATAGGACAAAAGAAGGGGGAAGGTGCTTGGGGGGAGGGAAGAGTGGGGGTCTCACCCAGAAGGGAAGAGGTGTGGGCCGTGGGGTGGGCAGAGGGTCTCTCTATTTCCATCAGCAATCTGGATGCTTGCTTTGTCCTCAGCCACCACCACAGGCATGTTCTAAGCCCTCCCCAGGTGCCAGTAAGAACAGATAAGAAGGTGAGATTCTGACAGGACTGCTGGCCGGGGCCCAGGGAGATGGCCTCGCTGAGGATGGAAGTAAGAGTCCTCTGGTCAGAGCTGAAAACAAAGCAGACAAGTGTGGGGTGGGAAAACTTTCTAACAACCGGAAGTGCTAGGAAGGTTTATACCTTACCTTTTTATGTGTTTTCTATTTTATTTATTTATTTATTTTTGCAATAAGCGTATCTTACGTTTACAACCAGAAGAAGATAACGTTGTAAACTAGTTTAGGGGTTTTTGCTGCCACAAAGTTCAACACATCCGTGGGGAGACGGGGCTGCCCTCCCCAAAAAAGCGAATGTGATCTTGGCCAAGGTCAGAAGTGTGGCGTCAACAACCAAAACGGCCTCCCTCCACTTTGGGCTGCTCACCGGTCAGTGGGTCTGAGGCCCAGCCCTGTCTCGTGCTGTCTGCGAGGCCCCCGGGGCAAGTGACCTCGCCTCTCAGCTTCCTCACCTTAAAATGAGGTGGGTTCCTAAGTTCGAAAGTCCCATTCTGGTAGAAAGACTTTGTGTCTCTAGGCCCCCATCTCGATAAAATCTTTGAAAAAACTCACAAACTGCAGTGGAGACGAGGAGGCGAGAAGGGCTGAGAAGTCGCTCGGTGGCCGGCAAGGACCGGCAACACAGCTGCTGGCTTGGGGCAGAGGGAAGGCTTCCCCGGGTGGTTCCAGCTGGCAGAACCTGGGCCAAGACGTGAGGATTAGGCGGGGGCAGACCCCACTGCAGGGAGGGCAAGACTTCCGAGCCCCGGCATGGCTTAGCCATGAGGTGGCCGCATGGGGTGGGGGTGGGGGGCAGTGGAGGGGAGCCCCAGACACTGTCGCTGGAGGGCCGGGAAGCCATTTGTAAGGAATTCCTAACAGGACTGCATCATGGGACTGAAGGCTGGACAACACAACCCTCAGGACTCTACCCATGAAACTCTAAAAGGTGGGGCCAAGGTGCAGCGGTCATGACTTCCAAACCTGTTCACCATTCCCAGGAAGGCAGAGCCAGGGTGGAACGCCAGTGAACGGCATGGAATGAGACAGAAAACACTGGGAAGAGACCAGCTGGGGGCGGCTGTCTCATACTCTGGGCTTGTGATGGGGACCTGGACTTGCTGGGGGAAGCAGACCCCTTCTCACTGCCTCTGGCCCTCGCCCATCCCCTAGGGCCACCCAGAACCAGGCCACTCCCTCGGGACACCTGACTCCATGATGTCCTGCCCTCCTCGCGTCCAAGACCAACGTGCCCTCCTCCGTTCCTCACGCACAGCCCCCCTCCCGAGTTTCCGCAGTCTGTTTTGACGTTCCATCCCCCATCCCCCATCCCCCAGGGGAGGCTGGCAGATGTGCAGGTTCTGGTCTTGGGCAAGGGACGTACATAGAGAATTAGATCTTCCAGGTTCTGTTTCCTGAATATAAGAGCTGGGCATCAAGTGACAGATTTCCTCTGTTCTTCCCTCGTTCTCTCTGTGTAAATGGGCTGAGAACTTCTACCCTGATCGACGTTTCAAAGTAGAATAAAATACCAATCAGGTAACTGCCAATGTGCTCAGAGGAGAGGGCCGGGGAGCCAGCCGCACTGTGTAACCTGCCTCGATCTCAAACGGGGGCACCGCCAGCCCTTACACTTCAGCTCTGACTTCAAGCTTAAGGGGTGGCCACCCCCCGCCCTGCAGAGAGGAAACCCCGGGCGGGGCTGCCCGGGGCAGGCAGCAAGTGCCACAGGGTGGACTGCTCTGTGCCAGGCTGCTGGGCCACACTGCCCATCGGCATCAACAGTGGCCATCTCATCCTTGAGAGCAGAGGGACCGCAGCATTCCGGGTGGGAGACCAAACGAGAGAGGCTCTGAGGGCACCTGGAAATGCCGGGTGTCACTCACTCGCTGCTGACCCCAGAATTCTTGGAGCAGGCGTTCACTTCAGGCACACGCGTAAACAGTCCTTGCACAGCAGCTAACCACTGCTTCCATCCAGTGAGCTCTTACTATGCGCCAGGCAGCTTCGAGCTTCGCTTCCCTCTGACGTCATCACTAATCCCCACAATGACGCTAGGAGGTAGCTATTACTGTTCCTATTTATAGACAAAGAAATTGAGGCTCAAGGAGATTAAATATCTTGCTCAAGGTCACATGGACAGCAAGCAATGAGGCCAGGCTCTAGCCTGAGGTTGGTTGGACTCTCAAGCTGGGGCTCTTTCTTGTCTCTCAAATTCTCAATGTTTATAAACGGGAGGGTTTTTCCTTCCCATTCTCTACTAATTCTCTGGACCCTGAGCACCCACTCTGTGTCAAGCACTGCGCTGACACATTGGCTTTGCAAAGATGAATAAGGTCACCTTCTGGGCCACGGAGGAGGCCCAGTCCGTGTGGGAGGCGGGGGGGGGGGGGGGGGGGGGAGGGACAGGTGCACTAGTGGGTGAGCACTGAGGACAGCAGGAAAGGGCTGCCTCGGAGCCCCACCCTGGAGCACAGATCTCTGAAGCTCCCCAGTGCTCCCCATGTCAATAGGGTTGAGAAAAGGGAAAGGAGGGAGAAACCCGGACAAGGTTGAGCGCCCACCTACCAGCCCCAAGGTCGGCACTGTTTTCTGTCCAGAAGAGGAAAGTGAAGCCTAAAGAGGTCACATACTGTCAAGGTCATCATAGCCACCTGACTCCTGGGCAGATCCCTAGGCTCTCACCATAGAGCATCACACTGCCTTCCCAGAAAGTGTGTGGGAAAAGGAAAAAAGAAAAGGTAGTTCTGGAAACTCCTAAGCCCAGCTGCAGAGACCAAGGGGGTCAGGGTGTCAGAGTCTAGCTCCTCCCACAGAAATGCCAGGTGGCTTGTTCCTGTTTAAGTCACAGCCACAGCCATCTTCCAAACAGGCCAACCCTGGAGAAAGGGCGGGAGGGGAGACACTTAGGGGAGTGAGAGCGGGTCATGGCGTTCCAAACCCACGGGAGCGCCGAAGTGAACTCCCAACACCCACCCGCAGTGTACCCTGACCTCCTCCCTACAGTCCCAGTTTTCCAAGGTAGTGATCTCGGTGGGGAAGAAACTCATCCCGTCCTCACCACCTAGGCTCGTCCGGCCGGCTCCTGCTCAGCCCCCTCCTGGCCTCCCCCACCTCTGGCGGGGGGTTGGGGGGGACTCCAGGTAACAGGCCTGGGCGCCTCCTCCTCCCCACGCGCGCGCACAGGCACAGGGCAGGGCGCAGGGCGCAGGGCGGGCCAGTTGCTGAAGGACACCAGGAGAACTGGTAGGACTTGTGTCCCTTTTGCCAGAGGCACAAACAAACCTGCCAGCGGTAATAACAGGGCAAAGGAACGGACCGCCTGGGACTCAGGAGGAGGACCGCAGGATCTCTGCCAGGGCACCCCTGCCATTAGGACCCTGCTCGGAAGCAAGAGGGGCCCTCCGAGAGTGGGGTTCTCTACATTCCTGCCCTGACAGACCTGACTAGTACCGCCTCCCCCACAAGACGCCTGCTCGATCGTTCTCTTCCACTGTTCTCGAGGGGTTCTGAGAGGCGCAGGTCGGAGTTTTCTGAAGCATTATGCAAGAGCCTCTGGGGGTCCACCATCACCCCCAGGCAGAGGCCGGTATAAGGGGAGGAGGCAGTGAGGTTTTGGAAGTCGGGGCGGAAGGGATGGAAGCCATCCTTATCGGGATTGGTGCCTACACGGGGAGGAATGGTGTTCCCCAAGGAGGCCAGAGTGCTTCTGGGGTGAGCACTGGGGGAGGAGAGCTTTACAAAGTTGGCTTTATTGGGGGGGGGGAGGGTGCAATTTGTTAAAGAAAAAGTAGAGGAAAAAGAGCAAAGCATCTATGGTCCATTTGGGAGAGTTGGGTGGGGGGAAATCGGTATGTACCCAAATTCAAAATGGTGCATTAAAATGCAACGTAGGGGCGCCTGGGTGGCTCAGTAGGTTGAGTGTCCAACTTCGGCTCAGGTCATGATCTCACGGTTCATGGGTTCGAGCCCCACATGGGGCTCGCTTCTGTCAGCACAGATCCTGCTTCGGATCCTCTCTCTCCCTCTCTCTCTGCCCCTCCCCTGCTCACTGTCTCTCAAAATGAACATTAAAAAAAATTTTTTTTCAAGTGCAATGTAAATTTTAGCCTTAACACAGAGAGTTGTTACATACCAATAAAAAAAAAAAAAAGAAAATACACACCACTGAAAACTGTTAATAGTATGGATGGGCTATTTGTGAATGAGCTTCAAATGACAAAAATCATATGAAAAAATTCAGCTTCATTCATAATCAAGGAAATGAAAATTAAAATCAGACCTAGAAGTCTCTCATAAAACTGGTCATAATAATGAAAAATAGGAACAATCTAAATACTTAATTCTAGACTACCGTTAAAAATTATAATGACATATTATATATCTAATAAATATGATATCACAGCAATATTTACTAACAGGAAAATGTTTACAATATGTGAAGCTTAAAAAGCAGATTCCAAAACAGTGTTATGGGCAGGCACATTTTATATTCCGATATACACAAACAAGTCCACGTGTACACCATAAAAATCATGGAAGACTAAACACCATGGCGTTCATAATACTAAGTTATTACTCAGTGGTGGAATTCGGATTTTACCGTCTTGTTTGTTTATCTACACTTTGTACTTTTCCTCCAATGATCCCACAGTCATTTTGTAATGAGAAGAAACCTTTACGGTGACTTTGATTAAGAGTTTTTGGAAAAGGAAATGTAAGAACCATTTGCTTCATGTATATACTCTTCTCCAAGAAGTGGAGATTCATTCTTCTCCCACTTGGTGATCATGGAAGTAAGGGTAGCCTAAGAATGGGTGGGAGGAAGGCTGATGTCGGAGGTCACCCAGGGTGCAGAGCTGGGGTCAGGAAAGAGACCCAAGAATCACAACCCTGACGTTACTCTGGAATCGCTACGGGGCCCACGACCTTGTGTGGGAAGCCCAGAGGATTTGGGGCGCCCGGGTGGCTCAGTCGGTTAAGCATCCGACTTCAGCTCGGGTCGTTGTCTCATGGTTGGAGCTCGAGCCCCACGTCACGCTCTGTGCTGACAGCACAGAGCCTGGAGGCTGCTTCGGATTCTGTGTCTCCTCTCTCTGCCCCTCTCCTGCTTGTGCTCTGTCTCTCTCTCAAAAATAAACAAACATTAGGAAGAAAAAAACAAGAAAGCAAGCAAGCGCAGAGGATTTGCAGTCAGAGGATGTGAGTGACTCTTATGTCTGCGAGTTGGCACCAAGGAAGATGCATTCTTTCTGAAACTCAGGAAGTAACAGTAACACAGGATTCTTGTGAGGATTAAATGAGATAATTATTTGCTTTGTGAGGTGTAAATCCCTAAACAAATGTTGGATGTTGTGGTTAATAACATTAATCTCTGGTTCATCTTGAGCAGGAAGGCTGGCCAACTGCTACGGTCAAGTTTGCGCTGGCTGTTGAGAATGCTGGAAATGCCGGAGGGGAAAGATGATGTTCCCACGGGGTTCGGGCAAACTGTTAGATTTCCTGGGCCATGGTAAGAGAACATAAAAAGAAACAGAAAAGAAACTTACTCTGAGCTCAGAGGGAGGTGTTTGGAGACCTTCTGACTACTGTTTAAGGAAAGAATACGCAGCCTGTGATGAGAAACCCCAGGTCGGTCACAGGCTGGGCCCTGGGAGAAAACGGCACAAAGCGCAGAGGTCTGTGACTCCCTTCACCTGTACTTGTTTACTGATGTTCCGGCAAGATGCTTGGGGGCTGAGTTGGGTGGACCGAGGATGCCATAGCTCGTCATCTAAGGAGACTGGGAGAGGCTGGGTGGCGGTTCCGGTTAGGTGGGTCCCCACCCTGCACGAGACGGGGACGTCACGGCTTCTGTGTGGGGGCGGTTGGCGCGCTCATGAATCATAAGCCCCTCTCGCTCATAACTGGTTTGCTGGTTCTTGCAGTGCCGCTCACGGTTTCTACGCAGTATGGTGCTAAACGTACACCCTCGAAGAGTACCGCTTTCTTGGTCCCACTGGACGAAAGGGATTTACTGGTCAGACGACAAGCTTTCCGAGTACCGACCACATTTGGAGACTCAGTCTTGACTGCTCCGCTCCAAGGCCTTCAAATGAGGGGCATAATCTCCGCTCTCCTTTTCTTCCTTTTTTGCTCCTTCTAGGACGCCCCTCCTGCCTTTCCTTCTGTTTACCTCCTTTCCTTCTTCAGAGTTGGTTTCATTGATCTTCCTCTCCTTGTTCCTCAGTTTCCCTCTCCTTCTCCTCACGGCCACCTTCTGCAGTTCTGGATCCAGCCAGCATCTTCCCCTGTGCCCTTCATGTCAGAGGCACCTGCCACTTGGAGCCACCCGATGCCAGGGTGTCCTGAGCTAAAGCCCATCGGTCTGCAGTGAGAGGCTGCCCCTTCTGCCGGGGTCGCTGAGGCTTCCTTACTCCTCGCTGCACCTCGTCCCCTCCTAAATTACCCAACAAGACTTTTCAAATCTTTTTGTAACAAAGTTTTTTCCTAATCCTCCTGCCAACCTGGCTCCCTGCCCCCACCCCAGGCCCCTCTCTCTTCTGTGGGGGGCCTCTGATCTATCTACACCTCGCTGAAGCTGATGCGTCCTAGACTGGAAACATGTTCCAGGTGTGGCATCGCCTCCTTGTTGGTGATGGGCAGAGGTGGGGACAGCCTTCTGCTCGTGTTGGCTGTCCCCTCTCCCCCACTCTAGGCTCTTCAGGGCTCTTCTGTTTATCCCCGCTATCCAGCTGAGAGACGGGGGGGGGGGGGGGGGGGGGCAGGAGGGGAGGTTTTTTTTCGGTCTCTTTTATTCCTTAGAGCCTCACCCCACTATATTTTTTCTAATCTAAATCTCATTTCGAAATCTCCTACCCAAAGGGTTTCCCAATGCCTCCTGGTTTTGAATCAACCTGTTGTTTACGGCACATCCAGATCAGAAATAGAGATGTCACGGGGGAAGGGAGGGGGAAGGAGGAGGGGCGGGGGAGGACTAGATCTGATCCTACACCCTGAAGACACTCATGTGCCTGAGACAGTCATTGGATTGGTGGCACCTGGACAAACAGATCTATTCCCTCCTTATCTCCCGTGAAGGAAGAAGTCTCAGCCAAGTTGAGGACAAGCACTGGCCAGAAGGCAAATACCAACTTGGCCATATTCCTCCCCTGGGGAGACGTCTGAGGAAGAGCTGTCAGAGTAGGTCCAGCGGCACTGGGGGAGAGCCCCTCTCAGCAGCCCACAGAATTCTCTGCCCCCCAAGGTGCCCAGTCCCTCTCAGGGGTCATTTCATAAGAATATGCATCTTAGTCCCCGACCCATGACTTAACAAGGTGGAGTTCTGGCCACAGGGACCCTGAGTCAGGAGCAGCCTCTGTGGCAAACACAGAGAAGTGGGTCAGTGGTTGTTTTGTTGTTGTTGTTGTTGTTTTTAAACAAGCGAAGCAGGTTATTCCCTGTATACAAAGGTTGGCCCTGGTAACCTGACAGCTCTCCGTCACCAGCAAGGAGGGGCCACCTGTGGTCCTATCCACGGGCCACACTTATTCTCCAGAAGAGGCCGAAGGACCAGTTTGGGGCTGAAATGGCAACCCGGACCTCTGTGTTGTTCTCTAGCCAAGACATTTCACCGTGATTTTTATTTTAAAAATCTATTCGAAGCCCCCATTCTGTATCTAATTCCCAGAGAGCCAATCCCTTCATCTAAACGAGCAGAGTGGAATATGGACCTTAAGTCAGCCTCTAGAGGCTCTTGTGACCCTCTCCTCGAGGGGAGTGCCGCGGACAGCAACTAGGCCTTTCCACTCCTATAATTTGAGGAGAGAAAACCACACCGGCTGCCACAGCAAAGCTCCCACTCTTGGCACTTGGTGTCACTGTCGCTTCACCTTGCCTCTGCTCAGAGCCTTCCACTGACTGGTGGAATCACCACAGAGGAACAGAATCCCCTCTCCCTCCTCTCCCGCCCCCCATGCACACGCGCGCGCACACACACACACACACACGCACGCACACATGCACAGATGCCTGGGCAGGAGCCCAGCTCTCCTGAGGAAGGGCTAGTGTCCAGGCAGAAGGATGACAGGAGTGCCACATGGTGAATGGAACGAGGAAGGGCCCCGTCTTCCCTGAGCAAGGCTTGGGTGGAACCCAGGCTCCTGGAAATGTTGGGTGTTGACTTCGCCAGTGTTTTCGTAAAGCTCAGAATTGTTCAGAAGACCATCTAATAGCATAAACGTTCACGTGCAAACACTAAGAGTCACTTGACATCGAGGGGCAAATTTTGGTGACAGAAACACAGAAATGACTCATTTATAGCTGCAAGGCTGGCTGTCTCTGTCCTTTCCAAGACCTTGGCTACCAAGCCTTCGTCCATCCCCGATGCAGGATTTGACACATTTTTTTTTTCTTCTCATAATAGCTTTCGGCAACCAAATGAATGCCATATTCCCTTTTAGTTAGCTTAGTTAATTAGCATAATTAAACGTCTCCTCTTGCTGTGTTCCAGGGCCACTGGTCTCAATCCCTTTTAGCCTCTGCTGTTTCTCTTTCCTCATTCAACCACTGCCAGGCTCCTCTCAACAAGGATTTGATGAGCTCCCGCTGGACTCGGGGCCCACTCCGGAATCTCCTTCTGCAAACCTCCAACCCCCAACGTGCCTTGTCTCTAGAAGATTCTTTCGTCCTTGAGGCTCTCCTGTGGGTGAATAACTCTTAGGAGTATAGCGGCTCCCCCTTCTCTGGGGCACACGGACCTAAGAAATCGAACTCCTTTACCACTCATGAGGGAAGGTGGTTCAGGGTAAAGGGGAGGCCTGAGGGGCGCCTGGGTGGCTCAGTCGGTTAAGCATCCGACTTCGGCTCAGGTCACGATCTCGTGGTCCACGAGTTCTAGCCCCACGTCGGGCTCTGGGCTGATGGCTCAGAGCCTGGAGCCTGCTTCCGATTCTGTGTCTCCCTCTCTCTCTGCCCCTCCCCCGTTCATGCTCTGTCTCTCTCTGTCTCAAAAATAAATAAAAAACATTAAAAAAAAATTAAAAAAAAAAAAATAAAGGGGAGGCCTGAGAGTCCCTAAATAGCACAGGTTTAGTGAAAAGCCACTACCCAACGAGGAGTCTGGAAGGGGCCGCCTGCCCAAGCCACGTCCGCGCTTCGACCACACAATCTACAGCAGGTCACAGCATTGACAGCCTAAGAAGTTCAACGACATCTGGGTGACGGGGCTTGCAGCTACTGTGACATTCCCTGAGCCCTGGTCACCCGGCTGTCCTGAGCAAGAACTCTCGGGAAGCGGGGGGCTTCACTGTGCCCTGCCAGCTGAGTTCAGACATCTCGACACACAAAGGAGCGGGGCTCGCCATCTCCCTGCGGCCTCGTCTTTGAAAACAGCTGGTGAGAGTACCTCCTAGGTTCCTACGTTCCACCTTGTTCCCCTTTGAGTCTACCTTCGAATGGTTCCTGGAACATTCCGGGGCTGGAACTAACTATCTAGTCTGGTAAGTCATGCTGGAGGTGACCTAAGGCCCCCATGATGAGGAGTCACCAGTGGCTGAACTGCCATTTATCCTATTTCTGGAGATAAGAGTGTTGAGGCTAAGGTCAGGAGTGAGCGGCTCCAACCAAGAGTACCATGTGGCACTGTGTCCATAGCCCCAGCTGCTTCCTCTCGGGCAGCATCCCCAGGGGAGCAGATGACAGAAGCCCTGGACTGTGGGGTATGTGAAGTGAGTCGGCCTGTACTCCTCTTGAAGTAATTCAGCATACTTTATCCCATTGATCTTACTAACGTCCAAGGAAGGAAAGAAACAAGGAAAAGGGCAGAAGCCGTCTCATTTCATCAAAACAAGTGAACGTGGAGCAGGAGCCTTTAGGTGAATGAGCCGATATTCACCCAAAAATACAATGAAGGGGGCACCTGGGTGGCTCAGTCAGTGAAGCGTCCAACTTCAGCTCAGGTCACGATCTCACAGGTCATGAGTTCGAGCTCCGCGTCGGGCTCTGTGCTGACAGCTCGGAGCCTGGAGCCTGCTTGGGATTCTGTCTCCCTCTCTCTCTGCCCCTCCCTTGCTCATGCTCTGCCTCCCTCTCTGTCTCTCAAAAATAAGTAAACATTTAAAAAAATTTAAAGACAATGAAGAAGCGCATAGAAACCTAAAAACACAGACCCTGGCCCTGCAGCCACAGCAAATCAGACGGGTGATCGTGTGTGTGTGCGTGTGCGTGTGTGTGTTTGTGTGTGGTTCGGGTCCTCTACTCTGGTGGCCTCTGGTAATCTGACAGCTCAGACTGATTTCAAGAGATGGCAGAATTTGATCCCTAGGTGCTAAAAAGGGAACCAAGGGACAAACATCCCCCCCCCCACCACCCTGCCTGCCTCAAACTTTGTAAATGACAGAGACGCTCACCAGAGTAATTAGCAGAAAAAACTGTCAGCTAAGTGGTTTGAGAAGGTGTGGCTGGAAGCGTTCTATGTGTTTTCTCTAAAGCCGATGTGTAGACAGTCAAAAATACGAGTTTAACGAGCTTATTAATTTGGAGTGACTCTTCATATCTTATAGTGAGGTCTGGGGTTCACCTACTTCACCTTTGACATCAAAGAGGTAGCTACAGGGTGTTTGTCCCTGAACATTTCCTCCCGAGTCGGCTCCGGGGACGCCTGCCTCGGTTTACCTTTCTACCCAAACAGGCAACCGACCCAAACAATTCAGTGCCCAGTGTTTCATAGAGGGAGATAACGTCTGGCACTTAAAGATGCTTTATGACGTTGCTTATCTCCTGCTGTCCCTCCTTGTTCTGCCCCCAGCCACCTGAAATACCTCCTGAAATTAATAGATACTTCCATGGTGTGGGACGGCAAGGTCACCTCAGTTTAGCACACTACACGCTGCTCATATCCCTCAGGAACTTAGATGTGTCTTGGGAGAGCTGGAACTCATCCCAGTTAACTCCTACAAATTCGTAAGTTTCTCTAAGGCTGCAACTCAAAGCATTTTAATTCCAGTAATACTGCTTGCTAGAGTGCTTTCTAGCCCTTTCGATCTACAGTATTTCTAAACATTAATTTAATTGAACTTAAAAGAGATTGTGCCTAATGTGCCACGACGTGGCGAACAAGTCATAAAAACCGTGTCTTGCTGACAGGGTAAGTCTAGCTCGGGGAAGAACCCTGTCAGCACCGTGGTCCCACAGCGGACTACAAATCCCAAACCGCTGCAGGTGCTCCCTCGAGGCACACGTGAGTGACGTCACTCGCCAGGGGCTTGGCTGCCCTGGCTCGATCTAAGATGCTCTCCCTCTCCATTTAGTTTGTTCTTTAGAACTAGTATTTGGGATGCCACTTCAATATTTTATGCTACTTCTGATCTATGCCAGCCTGGAGACTAAGATCGAATAAGCCTGAAGCTGAATCCTTTGTCACCACTTTTTCCAGAGCCCCAGGACAGCATTGTGACTATCCAGGGCTAGTGTGACCTTGCTGTCCCACACCATGGAAGTATCTATTAATTAAACAGACAGCCAACCTTATAACTAGGTCGACCACATATATTCCAATTTAAGCCCTTGACTCCATTCCTTTTTTTTTTAATGTTTATTTATTTTGAGAGACACAGAGAGAGAGAAAGAAAGAGAGAGAGAGAGAGAGAGAGAGCATGCCAGAGAAGGGAAGGGGCAGAGACAGAGGGAGAGAGAGAATCCCAAGCAGGCCCCATGCTGTCAGTGCCAGCGTGGGGCTCGATCTCATGAACGATGAGATCATGACCTGAGCCAGCATCAGGGGTCAGATGCTTAACCAACTAGCCACCCAGGCGTCCCTCCATTCCTTTCTCTGAAAGATTATTTAGGGGAAATTTCTCACTGACCAATAACATATCTCATGACTTCTGACATCTACCTCAATACGCTGAGCCTTCTCTGTGAGAGTTTTCGTTTTTCAGGCTCTATCATTCTCATGGATTTTCCTGTGATTCTGAGGCTATAATCAAGGCAAAAGGAAAGTCCCAATCCCGTGTGTGCTGGCTGAAGGAGTACAAACCTTAAGATAAGGGAATCTTGGGGGTGCTTGGGTGGCTCAGTTGGTTAACTGCCCGACTTCAGCTCAGGTCAGGATCTCACGGTTCATGAGTTCGAGTGCCACATCAGGCTCTCTGCTATCAGCACAGAGCCTGCTTCAGATCCTCTGTCCCCTCTCTCTCTCTGCCCCTCCCTCACTTGCGCTCTCTCTCTCAAAAATAAATAATAACTGGGGCACCTGGGTGGCTCAGTCGGTTGGGTGTCTGACTTCGGCTCAGGTCATGATCTCATGGTCCGTGAGTTCGAGCCCCGCGTCGGGCTCTGTGCTGACAGCTCAGAGCCTGGAGCCTGCTTCGGATTCTGTATCTTCCTCTCTCTCTGCCCCTCCCCTGCTCAAGCTCTGTCTCTGTCTCTGTCTCTCTCAAAAAATAATAAACATTTAAAAAATAATAATAAATAAATAATAAAAAGATAAGAGAATCTTAGAAAAATCATCATAACATTCTAGGAATTCTTGGTGCAAAAGTTCCTGATTCTACCCTCCTACCCCCAAACCAATTGGAGACACAGACCCATCCTTCCCTGAACTGACTTATTTCCTCCAGTTATTATTTTTTTTAACATTTATTTATTTTTGAGACAGAGAGAGACAGAACATGAACGGGGGAGGGGCAGAGAGACAGGGAGACACAGAATCTGAAGCAGGCTCCAGGCTCCGAGCCATCAGCCCAGAGCCCGACGCGGGGCTCGAACCCACGGACCGCGAGATCGTGACCTGAGTTGAAGTCGGACGCTCAACCGACTGAGCCACCCAGGCGCCCCTATTTCCTCCAGTTAAGCATCTTCCTCTGAGCTCTCTTCCAACTGAATCAGTGCCCAACCGGTTACCTCCCAGGGCTCCTCCAGGGCATCACCAAGTAGAAGGCCTTCCTAGGGGGTGATGGCACCATTCGGGAAGCCTAGCACCTCCCTGAGAGTGCCACCCTAGCCCCTCTGCCTTTGGTAGGTGCGTGGGGAGGATTCAGGAAAGAGGGGTGCCTTGGGGTGTAGCAGCCCAGGTCCAAATGAGTGAGCCCAGGGGGCAGGGAGAAGGCCCGAGCAGGGAAGGAGCTTCGTGAGACTTGGCTGCACAGGTCTGAGCTGGAGGCCGTGCTAAAACCTGAATGACGAAACAAAAACTCCTTCTCAGTAGTGATCAAACTCCCAGATTAGCTCGGCTTTATTTCTTTTCCTTTTTTTTCCCCCCCCAATTCATCTCTGTATGATTTTTTTCCTCTGGGCACATGAAACTTGCACTTTTCCTCTTCTTCTTCAGGACTCATGCAGAGGCAAGAGAAGGGGGAAGCACCAGGCTCTGATTCTGTGCTGGATCAGATCGCAAGATCTTTCTCCTTACAAGCGTCAAATCTAACCAATAAATGTGTTGGTCGGATATTCACTGAGTGTTCTGAACCAGGGGCCCCAGCAGTGAGGAGTTATGAAAGCCACAGCCTCTGCCTTCAGGAGCTGCTGTGGGACCAATCAGGCCAGCTCGGCCGTTCCTGGCTTTCCGCTCCTGCCCTTGAAAGAGTCTGTGCAAGGTCAGATTTTTCTAAATGGAAGCCTCAGCCCTTACTGACTCACTGGGCAATCAGACACTTTTTCATTTAAGACTCATCTCCCGCTGGTAACAGCTTTTGAAAGTTAGCCTCCAGTGTGTCTGTCCTCCCTCCTACTCAAATGCTCTAGAAGAGCTTCATATTTAAATAAATCCGAGTGTGAATCTCTGGTGAAGTGAAAAACTCTTTCTGTAAAACGAGGAAGTCTTCCCAAATTTGTTTGCCTTAGCTCAGAATGGCATAAATAATTTTTTCTAGAACTGGTCTCCGTTGCATATTCTATATTCTTTTCATCTTTGTGGGTTTTTTTTTTTTTTGAATTTCCAAAGAAAGAGGTTTGCCACCTAAACCGCAAAAGGGTTGATTACCAGTTTCTGTCTTTCTGCATCAAAATCTTTAATGTCCTACAGATACAAGTCATTATTACCAAAGGACCTGCATCATAGGCGAAAGAGGAATTGGAAGTACCCTCACCGGTGCCCTGGGGATCCCAATTCTGCTTCACTGCCTGGGTAAGGTCATTGCTAAGGAGATAACGCCTGTCACGGCTCACAGGCCTCTCTGGTGACCACATTTCAGAACCAAGAATTGGTGGCCATCTGATGCATGACCTGGCGAACGGCCAGTGTATCTTCGGTCTCAGAAACGGAGATTGTCCCAGAAAACCGAACGCCACAAGGCTGCCCACAGGACAGCTCTAAAAAGCCGTTTTCTGCTGCATTCGTTCCAGGGCCTGCTCAGGGGCCTCTAAATCATCTGGTACCTGGGTGCTCTCCCGAGCCCACTGTCAAGACACCCGGTGTTTACAGCCTTGATTAGAGCAGACATTCAAACAGTCCTTCAAACTGCCCTATCCACAGTTTTCATTTCCCCCTTTTCAAATCAGTCTCCCCTTTTAAAAAGAAATGTATCAGGGGCGCCTGGGTGGCTCAGCCGATTAAGCATCTGACTTCGGCTCAGGTCATGATCTCATGGTTCCTGAGTTCAAGCCCCGTGTCAGGCTCTGTGCTGACAGCTCAGAGGCTGGAGCCTGCTTCAGATTCCGTGTCTCCCTCTCTCTCTGCCCCACCCCCACTTGCGCTCTGTCTCTCAAAAATGAATAAATGTTTAAAAAATTAAAAAAAAAAAAAGACACATCAGCAGTAAATGAACGTAACTCTGTCTACTGGTTCCAGGAAGGAGGTGTTATTGTTCTGTAACAAACTGGCTCTTTCCAGATTAAAAAGTAATTATTCTAAAAGAAGCTCTTATGGTTAAAATTAAACCACAGCCCCAAAGCTGCTAGAAACTGGACTTTGGACAAATGCCAAAGAGGACAGTCGCGGGCATCTTCCCGAGAAGAAAGGGAAGAGACCCACTAGAAGGAAGAGATCTCCAGCAAGTGGTCACATTCGAAAATTAAGTAAAATGTTGGAACGGGTTCAACCACCCTACTTCAGTTAGGAGGCACTTTTTAACAACATTAGGAAAGCGAAACTAGCTGTGGGTGGGGTGGAAGCGCTGCCAGGTCACCTTGCCTAAAGAAACCCGACGATTGCGCCTACATGACGGACGTGCAGTGTGGGCACTGCCGTGGCTCTGCTGGACCACGTGGCTACGAGGACCACGCCAGCAGTTTTTGTGGCTCCCCGCCCAGGGGGCTGTACCTACGTTTTGGTGTTCCCCGGCTCGTCACTCGAGGTAACTTGGGTCACTAGCCCTGATTTGTTATTCCGTAGAGTGATTAAGAAACAATCATCTAGGAAAACACAGACGCACACATGAGTGTGCAAGACAAGGCCTGGGGGAGCTGAGAGCTCGCTGGGTCATGAGTCTGGGGGCGGGGGCGCTGGAGGGCAGGACCCAGGAGCTCTGGTGAGGTGGCTCCAAGGCCAGCCTAGCAGTGCCCTCTCCTGGAAGGCTGGGGGCACACCAAGTGGGCTGGGTGGATCCCGACCGACAGAGCAGGTCTTAAACCCAGTCAGGTGCAGCACTGACCCCTATTGGACGAAATGCTTTTCAGCTCTACCAGACGGAGGGCTAAAGAGAAATCAAATCCCCACCAGGTGGCACGAGGCAAGGCATGACCTTCTGTGCCTCAGTTTCCATGTCTACAAAATGGGAGCAATGGTAACACTGTCTGTCGCTGAGTGTCTCAACAGACTGATGTCAGGAGGAAATGAACGAGACGTCACCGCTCTGACCTCAGCCCCTGCCTTCCCACTCAGTGCTGACACAATCCAGGTCACTTCCCGGAGGTGATCTTTCTTTCCAGTGTCTCTGAACTAAGAACAATATGGTCGTGCTAGCCGGAGCTTTAGTAGCTAGTAGCTATTAAACTTCTCACTTCTAGTAGCTTTTATAACTCCACAAATGTTTTCAACACAATTTTCAAAGCACTTTTTTCTTATCAGCATTTATCCAATTTAAATCAATTTCCTGGTAACTACGTGTTCAGAGCCTACATCCCCCCTGGATTACGAGTCCCCTAAGTGAAGGCCTGTGTGTCCTTTGTCCCCGTCATATCCTTAGTACCGACCTAGCCTGGTGCCCGTTGCACAGTAGCTGCTCGATAAATAGCTGTCGAATAAACACACAGAGGAGTCATAGGAACTGGGGAAGGCCAGCCAGAACCGGAATGGACAAAGTCAGACATGGGGGGAAAGGCTTTTTTCAAGAGGGGCTGCATAAACGAATCTGAAAATCTTAAGAGCAGGATGATGAACAAGTCTGAAAGCAGACAGAGATGGTGGGTGCACGCAGAATGAATGGGCTAAATGCCACTGGAGTACGTACTTTATAAGGGATAATTACATGTTAGATGAATTTCACCACAATAATACAAAAAATGAAAGGGCAGAACTGTAATATAACAATTACAATCCTGACCATTTAGACACTCTACAGAAGCCGAGTAAAGTCAACACAAAGACAGTAACCTTTTACACAGTGCCTGACGGTTGACATAGATATTTCCGTAAATGATTTTGTCTGTTCCTCCCAACAAGCCCATGGACTTGCGGACGAGGAAACGGCGGGGGCAGGAGTTCAGCTGGTGACTTCTGATTTCTCAAAAAGGCCAGGCCACTTGCCACTGGGGAGTCCTCCCCGCACCCCCACCCCCCTCACCCGGGGAAGCACTTCCTCCAAACAGCTGCTTCTCCCTCCCCTCCTTCTGGGCCCTGCTTCAGGAGTCACCTCATCGGAAAGGCCTTCCTACATACTGTGTCTAAAAGCGCAGGCCCCTCACTCCTGCCTCAGGTCATTCTCTCTCCCTTACCCTGCTTGGTTTTTCTCCAAAATTCTTAGCTCAGGTTACATATTGAGCTTTTTTTTTTTTTTTTTTTTCTGTCACCTTCTGCGACAGCGCAAGTTCCAAGTGACAAATGTGTCAGTTCTGTCCTCTGTTACAATCCTGACATCCCGCACAGCGCCTGACAAGTAATGGGTGTTTAGCAAATATTTGGTAAACGAAGGAAGAAGTAGAATTTTACCACGCGCCTGGCTGATCTGCTGGGGCGCCTAGGCTTTTTAGGCCTCACCACGGAAATGAAATTATAATGTGGCTGAGATAAAACACCAGTTGTTCGAGTCCTGTGACGAGTGCCACCTTGCTCACGAGCGAGTCCCTGCATGCTCCTCTTGTCCCCAGGAGCAGGGCACCTGTCCGTTGTGTCCCTGGCTGTCAGCACGGTGCTGACTACCTAGTACCGACATGATATCAGTAAGGACCAACGGATTCCGAGTGACGCGGATAAGAATGGAAGAATTGGTCAAACGGAAGAATTGGCCTCAACACACGCACACGCCCGGGTCCCACCCTGGGTGTGCACCCCAGGCGTAGGGAGTCTCTGAGGAGGGAGGAGAGGAGGAAGAAGAATGTTCTAGGCAGGGGTCAGAGTCCAAGGCACAGCAGTGTGACCTCAGGAGCCGGTGTAATCTGCGTAGGAACGGCTCCAGAGACCGGATGGATCTGCACCGCGAACCTGCACACTACGTCTAGCTCTCGGGGGGGGGGGGGGGGGGGGGAGCCGGGGGTGGCCGCCCACGGGGGGGGGGGGGGGGGGCCAAAAAAAACAAGGAACCCTTTTGGGGGGGGAGGGGACCCGGAGGGCCGGGGGGCCCC